>NW_026657615.1:0-4733 GCF_009828535.3 Hylobates moloch | reverse complement strand
TTTTTTTTTTTTTGCCACTTGATGCTTAGACAATGTTGTTTAAGGTGAAGTCTATGGAAGCATTTGTGGATTAGAGTTTGGCGTCAGAATTTATTAGCTATAGCTATGTATTTCTAAAGTGTCTCAACTGCTGTATTCTTTCCCCTAATGCACCTTCCTCTTTCCTTTCCAAAACCTAGGATTGAGTGAAACAAATTAAAACTAAGAAGTAGACAATGGAAGAATGAGGCTACTATTGGCACATGTTCTAATAAATACCAATACACATTTGGAGAAGGAAGATTCATAAGCAGTCCATTTCCTTCCTCACTGAAGATATGTTTGAACATATGTTTATGGAGGAGTTCTTTCTGTGTCCACTTTCAGGCAGGCGCTATCTCAGAGGGTTTATTGTAGTGATGAGGACTTGGGGTAGGGCAAGAACTTTTAGGAGGTTTGTGGAAAATAGGTGTCTTCCTCTTTCAGATGAGGGTTTCCATGAGGTGTGTGCCAGGGCAGTGAGGACTTTGTGAGAGCGCTGGTTATGTGAGAGAATTGTCTTAAGAAGTACGTTATAAACGATGGTGACAATCCAGGACAGAGTTATAGCTCCTAGGAGGTGGAGTGGCATGCATTAGTGTGGCCCACTGGAGACAAAAGATGCCCCCGTTCCACTCCAAACAGGTCGTTTATGCAACCCTTAGCATAAGCCCCTCCTCCAAATCGTGATACTCTCATGATCCACATTGAACTATACCGCTCTTTGTTTTCCCTGAAATCTACAATTTTCTTTTATAAGAGTCTACATTGACAGTGGCTCAGATACAATCAGACATATTATACATATTTTACAATTTTAGTTTAAATGTACAGAGTTAAGATCCTTAACAGAAGTGGCTGTGCAGTTACTTACTTGTTTCCAATCTACTGTACATGTTTCTTTGATAATGCAAAATGAACTCACAAACAAAAGTGGTATTTTCCTTTGAGCATAATATTGGCACATTTGCATTAATGCCTATTTCTCTATCGTTGTCCAAACAGCTTTCTTTAATCATTTTTGGAGTTTTGCACAATAATGCAGAACCTGATTTGAAATAAATAAGAGACTGATAGGAAAAACACATAGGGTTTTTTTTTCCCTTCTTTTTCAGTGATTTTTAAAATTAAGATCACCAGCCTTCTTTGTTTTGTTTTTAATGGATTTTTAAAAATACTGTAGTCTCTACAGTGATATAAGGGGTGACTCTCAGTGTTCTCATTTTTCTGGGGGAAAAATGAGATGAGCTTAAATTATTCTTTCCAGAAGTCAGCAAACTATGGCCCATGGGCGAAATTCAGTCTTCTATTTTTTAAAATAAGGTTTTATTGGAACACAGCTATGCTCATTCCTTTACATATTGTCTATGGCTGCCTTCCTACAATATCAGAGTTGAGTATTTGCAACAGAGATCATATGGCCTGCAAAGACTAAAATATTTTCTGTTTTGATCTTTTCAGAAAAAGTTTGCTTATCTTTGTCTTAGAATGTTTAAAATTTTTGAATGTGTTGGCACACAATCCTTCACTAAACCAAGTAATGAAATGCTTTTCCGAGGACAACTGTTCTATTTTGCTATTTCATAATTGCATAGGCTGTACTCATAAAAAAATACATATATACACATACCTACCTTTGAACATTTCTACCTCTTATACTCCCATATTTGATTCTTTTTTACCTGAAACATGAGAACTCTCCAGAGTTAGTTGTGAGGATTGAGTTAACATGTGTGAAATGCCTAGTACATAGTAAGTGCAACATATTTTATATATAGCACTTACTACATGCGCAAAATAGTTTAAATACATATATAAATAGCATAGTATTTGCTATTAATAATAGCATGTATATTTTGCAAGAGCTAAGATCATCATGGGCCAATGGTTTATATTATTGATTTAATAATGAATGCATAGAAGAGCTGGTAATTATCCCCTAGTGTCAAGCACTGAATTAGTTTCTGGGGATTAAGTGGTGAGCATGGGAGGCAGAATTCTACCGTCATGGAGCTTACATAGTCTAGCAGGGCTCAACACATGTGCCCAATGCCTCCTCTTGGAGAAGGGCCAGTTCTGAATTATGCAGTCTTTATGGTTGAGTGTAGCCTGGGCACATGAGTATTTTCGAGGTGTATTTTCACTTACTGGGATCTCTCACCTTCCATTAATACTTTTATGGTTCTTGGCTCACAGTCAAGAGATTGATTTGAAATTTTAACACCTTTCCGCTAGCTATTGTGGGACTTAGATCTGGCAAACCCAGGACTGTGAGTTCAACTTGGTAAAAATGGGACTGTTAGGGTTTTAATTTCCATTAGGTAGGCGTGAGGAGGTAGCTAAAGTACAGGGAACTAGATGGGTCTTGTAGGTTAATGCTGGCAAGAGCCTGACTCCACTCCAAGATTAAAGGGGAAGGAGTTGGGTTCAGTCATAAACAGGACATTGGGGTTAAGTGTGGGCTAGAATTTATGCATTAAGGGGTTTGAAGGATACCTGGATCATAGAGTATGCTCTATTAGTGCTTCTTCCTCTTCTTTTTCCCAGTTTCCTCCTCCTCCCTTTCCTTTTCTTCCTCCCACTTTCTCCTCCTTATTCTCATTGTTATTACAATTATTATTATCTAGGTGGTTGACATGGTGTTCCAGCAACAACATCAAGGTGAACTAGAAAATTGCTCCTTATCCCTACAGGGGGGCCCTGAGGAAGCCACTCTGTATATGCTTGTGTCCTGAGTGAGGGAAAAGTCTTGAGAATGCATAACCTTGGGCCTGTGCCATACACAGCTTAGGTATTCAAATTTACATTCACCATGTGCTCTGAGGCCTGCCCACTCAAGAAATTGATATAAAAATGGCTTGCAGCTGGTAAAAGCAGTGGAATGACTGGCAGAAGCAAACACAAAATCGTATTTGAGCCAAGGCCTGATAAAACAAGGCCAAAGGAGTGTTCGCAATTCACAATTACAAAACATAGAAGTTAACTATGTGCCATAATTAAGAGTCAGAAGACACAAAAGTGGTGGCCTCAGAATTCTATGAACTTTAATTATGGAATCATTACATAAAGACTATATAATAAGGGCCTAGTGCAGTGACTCATGCCTGTAATCCCAGCGCTTTGGGAGGCTGAGGAGGGTGGATCACTTGAGGCCACGAGTTCAAGACCAGCCTGGCCAACATGGCGAAACCTCACCTCTGGTAAAAATACAGAAATTAGCCAGAAGTGGTGACACACATCTGTAATCTCAGCTACTCTGGAGGCTGAGGCAGGAGAATTGCTTGAACCTGGGAGGTGGAAGTTGTAGTGAGCTGAGATTCTGCTACTGCACTCCAGTCTGGGTGACAGAGCGAGACTTTGCCAAAAAAAAAAAAAAAAAAAGACTATATATATATAAAAAAAGACTATATATGTGTGTGTATATATATATATACACACAAATAACAATATGATTACTAATGTCAGAAATATTTGAAAGAAGAGACGAAAAGAATGAAAAACCATGACAAGGAAAATAGGTAGATTAGAAAAGGGACCAAATGAACATAAAGGGTTCTGAAGAGCATAAACAAAAAAGATAGCCACACCCATAATCATGTTGGTAAAACTGTAGGATACTAAAATTTCAAAAGATAAATGGGGAACACATAGGAAGAAAAGAACCAAATAAGAAGAAAAGGACTTATTGAACCCATTTCTAAATGATGGAGATCTCACTGTGCATGCAGTTATTTGTTCTTCAGTTCTCTGGAGTATTAAATAAAACCTCTGTTTTTTTTTGTTTGTTTGTTTTTAATTTAATTTAAGTTCTGGGATACATGTGCAGAACGTGCAGTTTTGTTACGTAGGTATACACATGGCATGGTGGTTTGCTGCACCCATCATCTACATTAGGTATTTCTCCTAATGCTATCCCTCCCCTAGCCCCCCATCCTTTGACAGGCCCTGGTGTGTGATGTTTCCCTTCCTATGTCCATGTGTTCTCATTGTTCAACTCTCATTTATGAGTGACAACATGCGGTGTTTGTTTTTCTGTTCCTGTGTTAGTTTGCTGAGAATGATGGTTTCCAGCTTCATCCATGTCCCTGCAAAGGACATGCACTCATTCTTTTTTATGGCTGCATAGTGTTCCATGGTGTATATGTGCCACATTTTCTTTATCCAGTCTGTCATTGATAGGAATTTGGGTTGGTTCCAAGTCTTTGCTATTGTGAACAGTGCTGCAATAAACATATATGTTCATGTGCCTTTATAGTGGAATGATTTATAACCCTTTGGGTATATACCCAGTAATGGGATTGCTGGGTCAAATGGTATTTCTAGTTCTAGATCCTTGAGGAAACACCACACTGTCTTCCACAATGGTTGAACTAATTTACACTCTCACCCGCAGTGTAAAAGTGTTGCTATTTCTCCACATCCTCTCTAGCATCTGTTGTTTCCTGACTTTTTAATGATTGCCATTCTAACTGGCATGAGATGATATCTCATTGTGGTTTTGATTTGAGTTTCTCTAATGACCAATGATGATGAGCTTTTTTATTCATGTTTGTTGCCTGCATAAATGTATTCTTAGTTTATTTGAGTGGATTATAATCCATTACTATCATTATTTATTATGATGCTCAAATTGTTCCAGATTTGCTAGGTGGGAGCTATTTCATGCTATCTCTTATGTCTTTTAAATATGTTCCCATCATTCCTTAAGTTATTTC
>NW_026657614.1:0-4733 GCF_009828535.3 Hylobates moloch | reverse complement strand
TTTTTTTTTTTTTGCCACTTGATGCTTAGACAATGTTGTTTAAGGTGAAGTCTATGGAAGCATTTGTGGATTAGAGTTTGGCGTCAGAATTTATTAGCTATAGCTATGTATTTCTAAAGTGTCTCAACTGCTGTATTCTTTCCCCTAATGCACCTTCCTCTTTCCTTTCCAAAACCTAGGATTGAGTGAAACAAATTAAAACTAAGAAGTAGACAATGGAAGAATGAGGCTACTATTGGCACATGTTCTAATAAATACCAATACACATTTGGAGAAGGAAGATTCATAAGCAGTCCATTTCCTTCCTCACTGAAGATATGTTTGAACATATGTTTATGGAGGAGTTCTTTCTGTGTCCACTTTCAGGCAGGCGCTATCTCAGAGGGTTTATTGTAGTGATGAGGACTTGGGGTAGGGCAAGAACTTTTAGGAGGTTTGTGGAAAATAGGTGTCTTCCTCTTTCAGATGAGGGTTTCCATGAGGTGTGTGCCAGGGCAGTGAGGACTTTGTGAGAGCGCTGGTTATGTGAGAGAATTGTCTTAAGAAGTACGTTATAAACGATGGTGACAATCCAGGACAGAGTTATAGCTCCTAGGAGGTGGAGTGGCATGCATTAGTGTGGCCCACTGGAGACAAAAGATGCCCCCGTTCCACTCCAAACAGGTCGTTTATGCAACCCTTAGCATAAGCCCCTCCTCCAAATCGTGATACTCTCATGATCCACATTGAACTATACCGCTCTTTGTTTTCCCTGAAATCTACAATTTTCTTTTATAAGAGTCTACATTGACAGTGGCTCAGATACAATCAGACATATTATACATATTTTACAATTTTAGTTTAAATGTACAGAGTTAAGATCCTTAACAGAAGTGGCTGTGCAGTTACTTACTTGTTTCCAATCTACTGTACATGTTTCTTTGATAATGCAAAATGAACTCACAAACAAAAGTGGTATTTTCCTTTGAGCATAATATTGGCACATTTGCATTAATGCCTATTTCTCTATCGTTGTCCAAACAGCTTTCTTTAATCATTTTTGGAGTTTTGCACAATAATGCAGAACCTGATTTGAAATAAATAAGAGACTGATAGGAAAAACACATAGGGTTTTTTTTTCCCTTCTTTTTCAGTGATTTTTAAAATTAAGATCACCAGCCTTCTTTGTTTTGTTTTTAATGGATTTTTAAAAATACTGTAGTCTCTACAGTGATATAAGGGGTGACTCTCAGTGTTCTCATTTTTCTGGGGGAAAAATGAGATGAGCTTAAATTATTCTTTCCAGAAGTCAGCAAACTATGGCCCATGGGCGAAATTCAGTCTTCTATTTTTTAAAATAAGGTTTTATTGGAACACAGCTATGCTCATTCCTTTACATATTGTCTATGGCTGCCTTCCTACAATATCAGAGTTGAGTATTTGCAACAGAGATCATATGGCCTGCAAAGACTAAAATATTTTCTGTTTTGATCTTTTCAGAAAAAGTTTGCTTATCTTTGTCTTAGAATGTTTAAAATTTTTGAATGTGTTGGCACACAATCCTTCACTAAACCAAGTAATGAAATGCTTTTCCGAGGACAACTGTTCTATTTTGCTATTTCATAATTGCATAGGCTGTACTCATAAAAAAATACATATATACACATACCTACCTTTGAACATTTCTACCTCTTATACTCCCATATTTGATTCTTTTTTACCTGAAACATGAGAACTCTCCAGAGTTAGTTGTGAGGATTGAGTTAACATGTGTGAAATGCCTAGTACATAGTAAGTGCAACATATTTTATATATAGCACTTACTACATGCGCAAAATAGTTTAAATACATATATAAATAGCATAGTATTTGCTATTAATAATAGCATGTATATTTTGCAAGAGCTAAGATCATCATGGGCCAATGGTTTATATTATTGATTTAATAATGAATGCATAGAAGAGCTGGTAATTATCCCCTAGTGTCAAGCACTGAATTAGTTTCTGGGGATTAAGTGGTGAGCATGGGAGGCAGAATTCTACCGTCATGGAGCTTACATAGTCTAGCAGGGCTCAACACATGTGCCCAATGCCTCCTCTTGGAGAAGGGCCAGTTCTGAATTATGCAGTCTTTATGGTTGAGTGTAGCCTGGGCACATGAGTATTTTCGAGGTGTATTTTCACTTACTGGGATCTCTCACCTTCCATTAATACTTTTATGGTTCTTGGCTCACAGTCAAGAGATTGATTTGAAATTTTAACACCTTTCCGCTAGCTATTGTGGGACTTAGATCTGGCAAACCCAGGACT
This sequence comes from Hylobates moloch, assembly GCF_009828535.3. Classification (NCBI taxonomy): domain Eukaryota; kingdom Metazoa; phylum Chordata; class Mammalia; order Primates; family Hylobatidae; genus Hylobates; species Hylobates moloch. The sequence goes on along the minus strand of NW_026657614.1, from coordinate 2,445 downwards.
GTGAGTTCAACTTGGTAAAAATGGGACTGTTAGGGTTTTAATTTCCATTAGGTAGGCGTGAGGAGGTAGCTAAAGTACAGGGAACTAGATGGGTCTTGTAGGTTAATGCTGGCAAGAGCCTGACTCCACTCCAAGATTAAAGGGGAAGGAGTTGGGTTCAGTCATAAACAGGACATTGGGGTTAAGTGTGGGCTAGAATTTATGCATTAAGGGGTTTGAAGGATACCTGGATCATAGAGTATGCTCTATTAGTGCTTCTTCCTCTTCTTTTTCCCAGTTTCCTCGTCCTCCCTTTCCTTTTCTTCCTCCCACTTTCTCCTCCTTATTCTCATTGTTATTACAATTATTATTATCTAGGTGGTTGACATGGTGTTCCAGCAACAACATCAAGGTGAACTAGAAAATTGCTCCTTATCCATACAGGGGGGCCCTGAGGAAGCCACTCTGTATATGCTTGTGTCCTGAGTGAGGGAAAAGTCTTGAGAATGCATAACCTTGGGCCTGTGCCACACACAGCTTAGGTATTCAAATTTACATTCACCATGTGCTCTGAGGCCTGCCCACTCAAGAAATTGATATAAAAATGGCTTGCAGCTGGTAAAAGCAGTGGAATGACTGGCAGAAGCAAACACAAAATCGTATTTGAGCCAAGGCCTGATAAAACAAGGCCAAAGGAGTGTTCGCAATTCACAATTACAAAACATAGAAGTTAACTATGTGCCATAATTAAGAGTCAGAAGACACAAAAGTGGTGGCCTCAGAATTCTATGAACTTTAATTATGGAATCATTACATAAAGACTATATAATAAGGGCCTAGTGCAGTGACTCATGCCTGTAATCCCAGCGCTTTGGGAGGCTGAGGAGGGTGGATCACTTGAGGCCACGAGTTCAAGACCAGCCTGGCCAACATGGCGAAACCTCACCTCTGGTAAAAATACAGAAATTAGCCAGAAGTGGTGACACACATCTGTAATCTCAGCTACTCTGGAGGCTGAGGCAGGAGAGTTGCTTGAACCTGGGAGGTGGAAGTTGTAGTGAGCTGAGATTCTGCTACTGCACTCCAGTCTGGGTGACAGAGCGAGACTTTGCCTCAAAAAAAAAAAAAAAAAGACTATATATATATAAAAAAAGACTATATATGTGTGTGTATATATATATATACACACAAATAACAATATGATTACTAATGTCAGAAATATTTGAAAGAAGAGACGAAAAGAATGAAAAACCATGACAAGGAAAATAGGTAGATTAGAAAAGGGACCAAATGAACATAAAGGGTTCTGAAGAGCATAAACAAAAAAGATAGCCACACCCATAATCATGTTGGTAAAACTGTAGGATACTAAAATTTCAAAAGATAAATGGGGAACACATAGGAAGAAAAGAGCCAAATAAGAAGAAAAGGACTTATTGAACCCATTTCTAAATGATGGAGATCTCACTGTGCATGCAGTTATTTGTTCTTCAGTTCTCTGGAGTATTAAATAAAACCTCTGTTTTTTTTTGTTTGTTTGTTTTTAATTTAATTTAAGTTCTGGGATACATGTGCAGAACGTGCAGTTTTGTTACGTAGGTATACACATGGCATGGTGGTTTGCTGCACCCATCATCTACATTAGGTATTTCTCCTAATGCTATCCCTCCCCTAGCCCCCCATCCTTTGACAGGCCCTGGTGTGTGATGTTTCCCTTCCTATGTCCATGTGTTCTCATTGTTCAACTCTCATTTATGAGTGACAACATGCGGTGTTTGTTTTTCTGTTCCTGTGTTAGTTTGCTGAGAATGATGGTTTCCAGCTTCATCCATGTCCCTGCAAAGGACATGCACTCATTCTTTTTTATGGCTGCATAGTGTTCCATGGTGTATATGTGCCACATTTTCTTTATCCAGTCTGTCATTGATAGGAATTTGGGTTGGTTCCAAGTCTTTGCTGTTGTGAACAGTGCTGCAATAAACATATGTGTTCATGTGCCTTTATAGTGGAATGATTTATAACCCTTTGGGTATATACCCAGTAATGGGATTGCTGGGTCAAATGGTATTTCTAGTTCTAGATCCTTGAGGAAACACCACACTGTCTTCCACAATGGTTGAACTAATTTACACTCTCACCCACAGTGTAAAAGTGTTGCTATTTCTCCACATCCTCTCTAGCATCTGTTGTTTCCTGACTTTTTAATGATTGCCATTCTAACTGGCATGAGATGATATCTCATTGTGGTTTTGATTTGAGTTTCTCTAATGACCAATGATGATGAGCTTTTTTATTCATGTTTGTTGCCTGCATAAATGTATTCTTAGTTTATTTGAGTGGATTATAATCAATTACTATCATTATTTATTATGATGCTCAAATTGTTCCAGATTTGCTAGGTGGGAGCTATTTCATGCTATCTCTTATGTCTTTTAAATATGTTCCCATCATTCCTTAAGTTATTTC
>NW_026657613.1:0-4733 GCF_009828535.3 Hylobates moloch | reverse complement strand
CAGGCTGGTTTCGATCTCCTGACCTCGTGATCTGCCCACCTCGGCCTCCCAAAGTGGTAGGATTACAAGCATGAGCCACCGCACCCAGCCTAATTAGTGTTCTTTTAACATAAAATGATTAAGATTTCTAAGAAAGCCAACTAAATATTTAAGGCTATTTCTAAAATAAGACATTAGTGAAAAACATTAGTACAACAACCTCTAGCATGTTCCAATGACCCATCACGACAGTTCTCTTTTTAAATAATTACATTCCCCCTTTAATTAGTGCTATTTTAAAATTTAATTAAAATGCCAAAGTTTGGAGGGAAAAAGTAGGTAAATAAGAATAAACATATCTTTTTCAAAAGTATCATTTGTTCCTTTTCTCCATTTCTACCACTTTTATGCATGTCTACCTTCAGATTGTCCTCCTTTTCTTTTTGGTAATAATTTCATTTCTTTTCATGGTTAATTTTGTGAACTTCTTTCTAAACTCTGCCTTCATGTTTTCTTCCAAAGTCACTGTGATTCTATCAAAAGAGACCAGGGATAACTTTGTTCTCTAGGCTGATTGATGATAAGTGTTAATAATACTGGTGATTCAATTCTGTCATCACTTAGGTTTTCGAGCATACACAGCTTAGGGCAGCATCATAGAGGAGGGAATAACTCAGGAAACAGAAAGACAGTACAAAATAAGCTTGATTTTTTCTAAATCTCCTGATATTCCATAGTCATAAATCATATATGGCAATTCTTTTTGGGTCCTTGAGTATAATTTAACACAATTTGTGGGCATCTTTTCTGCTGGAATTCTCCCCTTTAATCAGACAAAATCCTGAGGAAATGTAGTCATGGGAACACAAAGAATAGCAGGGAAGCTCATCTTCTTTCTGATTATATAGTCCCTCATGTATAAATACATGCCCTATTTCTTGATTGCCACTTATTTTATTTATTTCTCAGAGCATTATCTATTACATCAGAATTGAGAATTGGTCTCTTATTTGTAGTATAAGAAAAAGTGAGCCCAAAGAATATCATATCGAGTCTCATAATTACAAGCCACAGAGTTTACATATCCATTATATGCTTCCAATATAAGTAATTTTTGTAGAGAGTTGATAAATGGTAGCTTTATTTAGATTTACTGAAGAAAAGAAAGAGGTATATAAAAGCTACTAAAATGTGCAGAGCAAATTGAGAAGCAGGGTATTTTCCTTTTTCTGAGAACAAAACCTAACTATGTAAATCAAAGCCACCACTGCTTTTTATCAATGTAGGAGGCATATATCCACAAAAGAGAACCTAGTTCAACTAAACCAGGGTTACTCAAACTGTGCTCACTTAAAAGCTAATGTAATAATAGCATCTAGCCATTAGTGCCACCACTATCAACAATCATCTGGAAGGGGCAAAGTATGCACTTAATAATTTTCCTGCTACTGAAGTGATTTTGGAAACTAAAATCCCTGAGTATATATGCTTCTGGCAGTAGAAATGCACCAAACAACCCTCTTAGATTGGATCTACAAATTACTTGGGAAAAGTTTTGCTACCCTGATAACTTTACCAAATATTCCACATTTGTCCCCTAAGCAAGACCTAACTCAAATTTCACCTTGTATGTGAAAGCACCAGCTACAACAGGCCACAAGGATCTCTCTTTTCCAGAGTTCTTTTACACCTCTGATGAGTCCTACTCAATTTAGGAGTCCCCACCAACTGTCTTCATTTATCCTTCATTTTTACTATCTGTGCAAGTCTTGTTTCCTCAATCAGATCACAAGCTGGAAATGCTTCCTAGTTCTGTTATATCCCCCCAAAGAATCTAAAAATGACTAAGCAATGTATAGACACTTAAAAATCTCCCTGCTTATTTATAAATATTAAAACTGACTTTGGAAACATAGACAACATAGCTCTCAGGCATGTAAAACACCTTCCTTAAGTGAAGAATGTGTTACATTGTTGGAGGTGTAAGCCCTACGGGAAATAAATCAAGCTAATCATAGCTATCTGTTTTAGCTGTTCTCGACCTTGGCTGCATACTGGAAAGCAGTTCGGAAGCTTTAAAAAGTATTGATGACTAGAATCTCTCCTCCAGAGATTCTAAAGTAATTTGTCTGATGTGCATTCTGAGCATTGGAATTTTTAAAAAATGTCTTATGTAATTCTAACGTGCAGCTAAAGCTGAGAAACTCCAGTCTATAACAATATAGTCTTTAATGTTCTCTGAAATATCTACTGTTTTTGTAACTGGAATTGTTTCTCCATAAACAAAACTCTAGTATAGAGGAAATATTATTTGCTGCTATATATTTTCTGTGATAAACAGAATGAAACTACAATATAAAAAAAATTGCAAGGCCAAATATCTCCTAAGGAAAATAATAAAGATCCATAATCTTTATCTAGGGAAGGGAAATTGTTTCAAACAAGTTCCTTCTGACTTACCCTTTTTATTCAGGACTTAGTTAATTTCAGATCATTTGCAAAAAAAAAAAAAAAAAAAAAAAAGTATGTCAGTTTTCCAAATGGTCATTCTCCATAAGCTCTCTGATTTTCCAACCGCTAGAAATTTTGAAGTGAATAGCTAAAGATTTTTACTAAGGATACATTCTCTATGTCTTTTGCTCCAGTGAACTCTGCCCTGAAAGCCTTTGCTATGGTTTGAATGTTTCTGTCCCTTCAAAATTCATGTTGAAACTTAATCCTCAATGCAATAGTATTAGAAGGTGGGGTGGGAGGGCTATAGGAGATAGTGGATTAGTTAGTACCCATATAAAAAAGTTTGAGAAAGTCTGTTAGTCCCTTTTACCCTTTTTGCCCTTCTACCACATGATAAGACAGGAAGAAGCATATTTTGGAAGCAGAGAGTGAGTCTTCACCAGATACTGAGTCTTCTAGTGCCTTGATCTTGGACTTTCTAGCCTCCAGATCTGTGAAAAATAAATTTCTTTTATTTATAAATTACCCAGTGTAAAACATTTTATTATCTCAGCCCCAACGGACTAAGACAGTTATCATATTAGGAAAATATAAGATAAATTGGCATTCAGTTTAAATTAATTGAATATGAAATCTGGGTGATATTTTTATCAAGATTCTTTAACTTTTGGAAATGGGAAAGTTGATAAATCAGCTGCTTTATGGAGAAGCATAGTAGAGTGGCAAGAACCAACCCTCTAATAGTGTGATAGAACTGGTTTAAACCTAAATTCTAACATCCTTTTAAATTTATTTATTTAAAGAAAATTCTAGAGTTTTTTCCCAACAGCTTTTAAATTAAAAGATGGAAATGTTAAAGTACTCAACTGCAAAATATCTGTTGCTTTACTTGTAAAATGAGTATGATAATTTCTACATTGTTGAGTTATAGAGAATTTAAACGAGATGATTTGTGCAATGGCTTCTAGCACATTGCTCACCCCATAGTTGTTTCTCAATAATATGAAAAGGGAAGAGAAGAAAATGAATCCACTTACTTTAAAGATTAAGAAAATGGTGCCAAAATAGAGACACTAACTTGTTTAAAGTCTCAAAGTTAGTAGGGTGCAGGTTGAGTGTTGGAGGCCAGTCAATAAATATTTAGTGAGTTAAAGTGTGCTTCCCTATATGAAAAACTTCTTCCAAAAATTTTATTTCTAGGCTTAGGTGAGCTGCTTATTACTCACATTTGTGAAGGATTTGCCATGGATGTCTATATACATTTGTATCTGCTTGTCACTGGGTTAGAATTAAAACAATAACCACAAAGTTAATGCAGTTTTTTCCCCTTTCTCTCCTGAGAGAGGCTGCCAAAAATTTTAAAGTTTTAAAAAGAAATTTCATTCCTAATTGATTCTTTAAACATGTTATTAAATGAAAATTTAAGAGTTTTTTCTAATATCCTCTTTTTCAATAAAAGTAAATGACCTTTTCTTGTTATTTCTCCATATACACATGCTCGATACACTATCATGAGAATGTACAGAAGGGACGCATTGTTTTATTTTTTTAAATTTTTTTCTTTCTTTAGATTTCTTATTGCTTTGTTTTTCTAATCCTTTCTAGATCCTTTACTCTTAAAAACTGTTCATTTCATGACTGTAAAATGAATAAAACAGGCAAGAGAGGGATGTCTGCTATGATCACTATGAATGCTGAAATAAAATTACAAGAAAAATCAATAAGGCAAAAATACAAGAAATGAGATACTAATATAACAAGAGAATCAGATAGAGAGCTGTGAATGAGACAATGCAAGAAGAAAAGGAAAATGAATAAAAAACACAGTGAAAGAAGAAATTAAACTTTTTGAGATTAAATTATTATCCACCCAGCACACCCAAAACAATAATCTGAACATCTGTAGAATATAGAAGATGAATATTCGAGGTAGCTGCATGAAATTATCAACAGCTTTCCAATATACAGGTAATTGCCAATTAAATAATGTGTGCAAAAATATTCATAATAGTAACAATATATAAAGGATATAAACCAATATGAACTTTGAAATACTTTAAGAAAAATATACCAAAAGACACAAAAGATTTGAAAATTTTACATGTTTATGGTATACTTTTAGCATTCATACATTTAACAGTCATAATTTGAACTATACCCAAGCAGCCCTGATCCATTGCACATAATAGACTAGGAAATAAAATTAATTTTATCTATTGGATCAAGGTACCCCAAAGCCAGTGTTTTTATCCTAATACAGCTATAGTGTTGTCTACTCATAATTGCATGTGGTTTTTAAT
>NW_026657612.1:0-4734 GCF_009828535.3 Hylobates moloch | reverse complement strand
GTCTCTACTACAAATACAAAAAATTAGCCAGGTGTGGTGGCAGGCGCCTGTAGTCCCAGCTACTCAGGAGGCTGAGGCAGGAGAATGGCATGAACCTGGGAAGCGGAGCTTGCAGTGAGCCGAGATCAGGCCACTGCACTCCAGCCTAGGCGACAGAGCGACAGAGCAAGACTCTGTCTCAAAAAAAAAAAAAAAAAAATACTGGTGCAGTGGTACACACCTGTAGCTGCTATCGGGAGGCTGAGGTGGGAGGATGGCTTGAGCCCAGGAGTTCAAGACCAGCCTGGGCAACATAGTGAGACCCCATGTATTTTTTTAAAATGGTAGAGCCACTGCTTCTAGTTTCAAGATATTCATCATTATTTGCTTCAAGTTGGTACATGTGGGAATCCATGTGAAGCCTCTCTCAAACTGTTAATATCCAAGCAAGCGCCACTCAGGGTTCTAGGACAGTGAGAGGACATGAATGGAGAAATGCACTGCCACCTGGGTGGCCAGCGGCTTCCACGCCAACTGCCAAGGCCCCATACATCTTCATCTGGAGAGGGTTGGGAGGGTCGTGGGGTAGGGCGGGTGGGTTTAGAGGCTGAAGAAAATGATTCAGAAACAAAAGGACAAGGTGGCCGGGTGCGGTGGCTCACACCTGTAATCCCAGCACTTTGGGAGGCCGAGGTGGGCGGGTCACCTGAGGTCAGTAGTTTGAGACCAGCTTGGCCAATATGGTGAAACCACGTCTACTAAAAATACAAAAAATTGGCCAGGCGTGGTGATGCATGCCTGTAACCCCAGCTACTCGGGAGGCTGAGGCAGGAGAATCACTTGAATCACTTGAACCTGGGAGGCAGAAGTTGCAGTGAGCCGAGGTCGTGCCCCTACACTCCAGCCTGGGCAACAGAAGCTCCATCTCAAAAAAAAAAAAAAAAAAGACAAGGTAAAACAGCCACGATGTAAATATACACAATCCAGTTATGCTCCTGTACTGCATAACTGCAGTATGGAATTTCAGAATAAGCAACTCCTTATGAGCAGGACTGGGTGTGACTGCCCCACGTATTCCTCTCCACACTTAGCATGTAGCAGGTGCATACTGCTGGGTGAATTAGAAATGACTGTGAAAGGTTTAGCTGTTTGGCTGCTGTTTATGAAAACCAGTGGAAGGTGTGGCCACTTCCTGCTGGATGGAGAAACTCATTCCATTCTCATTCCATCTCAAAGTGATTGTGAGGGTCAAGCTTCTGCTGGTGCCACAGCCACTGGCCTGGTCACCACCAGCCCTGGCCTGGGATGTCAGAGCAGGCTTCCTGGAGAGACCCCTCTCCTGGGACTGGGTGGTGGCCAGGCCAAGGTGGGGCAGTGAGGAGGTGAGAGGCAAAAGAGACAGCGTGTACAAAGGCCCCGTGGCCTAGGGGCAAAGTGCGATGGAAAAGTCCTGCCTTTTAGGGCAGGAGGGCCAGGGCTGGGGCAGAGGAGAGTCCCAGATTCCCCGGGCTACCAAGTTTTGCCATGGTAGAACTGGATCACAAGAGCAAGCCTGAGTCCTGCCAGAAACATTCACATCTGCATCTTAACCAGGTCACTTCCACCTTTGTGTGGATAATGAGAAGTTGGAGATAGTTGAGCTAACACACAAACCACTGCGAGCACTTTTCAGAGGGTAATCTTTTAATCCTGACAGCTGTCAGGTAAGCACTAGTGTTAACCTGCTTTTTCCTAAATGAGGAAACCACAAGGAAGACAGCAAGGTCACGATCTATTTTTTTTTTGGGGGGGGGTCGTTTTGAGACGGTGTCTCACTCTGTCACCGAGGTGGTGGCGCGATCTCGTCTCACTGCAGCTTCTGCCTCCTGGGTTCAAGTAATTCTTGTGCCATAGCCTCCTGAGTAGCTGGGATTACAGGCGCCTGCCACCACGCCCGGCTAATTTTTGTATCATTAGTAGAGATACAAAAATTTATGTATCTTTAGGGTTTCGCCATGTTCGTAGGGCTGGTCTCAAACTAATGACCTCAGGTGATACGCCCACCTCGGCCTCCCAAAGTGCTGGGATTACAGGTATGAGCCACCGCGCCCGGCCACAATCTGGGTTTTTATTATTTTTATTATTATTATTTTTGAAATAGAGTTTCACTTTTGTCGCCCATGCTGGAATGCAGTGGGGCGATCTCGGCTCACTGCGGCCTCTGCCTCCGCCTCCCAGGTTCAAGCGAGTCTCCTCCCTCAGCCTCCCGAGTAGCTGGGATTACAGGCGTATGCTACGCCCGGCTAATTTTTGTATTTTTAGTAGAGACTGGTTTTCACCGTGTTGGCCAGGATGGTCTCCATCTCCTGACCTCGTGATCTACCCCCGCCTTGGCCTCCCAAAGTGCTGGCATTCCCGGCGTGAGCCACTGCGCCCAGCCCTCAATCTGGGTTTTAAACCCAAGCAGACCGAGTCCGGAATCGGAGTTCGCACCCCTTCTCCCAACTAGGCCTGCGCCCCTGGGGAAATCAGGACGCCGCGTCCAGGGGCTGGGCGGGGAGGGCCCCGCCGGCCGACCCCGGTCTGTGCCGCCCCGTGGTGGCCAGCCATGGGCGAGCACCTGACTGCTCTCAGCTCCGCCCCGCCGTCCAATGGGCACTTCCGGAGTCGGGCGTCTGCAGACCGCGGCCACCTCCACCACCGCCCGAGGCAGACGTTGCAGGGACCTCCGGGACAGGCGTCTGAGGCCTGCTCCGCAGGGCGGGCCCAGGGGCGGGCCTAGGGGCGGGGCCTGGGCGGGTCTGGACGGGGCCTGCCGCGGTGCGCTCAGGCGTCGCGCTGGCCACCTGTGCCCGGGTCCTAGTGGCGGCCGTGGTGACGCAGGCCGGAGGGAAGATGGCGGCGCCCTGTTGGCGAGCCGTGCTGTGCGGGTGTCGGAGATGGCGGGGCTTCAGCAGCTCGGGTGAGGGTTGTGGAGGTGGGCAGCTCTGTTGTGGGGGAGGCCTGTCGCCCGAGCTCTGGGGCGCTGGCCTTACGTCTTCTCTCTGCCCGCAGCCGTCCTGGGCCGCCGGACACCCCCGCTGGGGCCGATGCCCAACAGGGACATCGACGTGAGCAACCTGGAGCGGCTGGAGAAGTACCGGAGTTTCGACCGCTACCGGCGCCGGGCAGAGCAGGAGGCGCAGGCCCCGCACTGGTGGCGGACCTACCGAGAGCATTTCGGGGAGAAGACAGGTACGGGGCGACTGGAGCAGGGGCTGCAGCCACCGCCCGGGGAACTCAGGGGACCCGCCGGCGTCTTCCCCGGGCGCTGGGCGAGCCTTGCCGGCGCCCCTGTGGATGCTGGGGAGGCTGGGAGGTCCCGCCTGCAGACCTGTGTGCACTATCGGCAGCTTAATCACGCCAGGATTTTTCACATCTTCTGCGCCTCATTCTTGGAAAATTCGCTCCCCCTACTATTAGAGTTCCAGCTCCTAAAATATTGGCTCCTAAAGTCTTGACCACCTGACCTTCCGGATTGGGATGCCGTTCTGTGCGCCTAAAATACTCTGTAGCTAGCTCTGGCCACACTGCATTCTGACTCTGTGCGCTACCTCTTCCTAGATTGTAAGCCCCCTGTTGCCAGAGATCCTGCTTGCTTTGCCCTCCATTGGATCCTTGCACCTGAACAGTGCAGGGATGTACGTGTGCAATACTTTGCTGAATGAAATTAAAGTCCTGGGCAGGGTGACTCAAAAAAGAATTCAACCTGGCCAGGCGCGGTGGCTCATGCCGGTAATCCCAGCACTTTGGGAGGACGAGGCGGGCGGATCACCTGAGGTCGGGAGTTCGAGACCAGCCTGACCAACATGGAGAAACCCCGCGTCTACTAAAAATACAAAATTAGCTGGGCGTGGTGGCGCATACCTGTAATCCCAGCTACTCGGGAGGCTGAGGCAGGAGAATCGCTCGAACTCAGGAGGCAAGAGGTTGCGGTGAGCCGAGATCGCGCCATTGCACTCCAGCCTGGGCAACAAGAGCGAAACTCCGTTTCAAAAAAAAAAAAAAAAGACCCCAACCTTTAAGGAACTTACAATTTATGAAGTATATGCTTTTTTTTTTTTTTCTTTTCTTTTTTTTTTTAAGCATTTATAGAGGCGGTTTTGTGGTGGTTAAAAGCACAAGCGTGGACTCTAAATAGCCTGATTTAAATCCCAGCTCAGCCTCTCAGGGATAATGTCCTTGAGCTTGTTTCAACTGTAAAATAATTGTGTCTTTGCTACAAAATTGCTGTGAGGATTAAAAGAGGCAATTCATTGGCATTTTTGCCTAATGCCATCTCTGATGAGGGCTCAGTATGTTTTCATTATTATTATTTTGTTTTGTTGTTTTGTTTTAAGGCGGAGGCTCGCTCTGTTGCCCAGGCTGGAGTGCAGTGGTGCAATGGCTCACTGCAACCTCTGCCTCCTGGTTTCAAGCGATTTTCCTGCCTCAGCCTCCAAAGTAGCTGACATTACAGGCATGCGCCACCATGCCCAGCTAATTTTTGTATTTTTAGTAGAGATGGGGTTTCACCATGTTGCCTAAGCTGGTCTGAAACTCCTGACCTCAAGTGATCCCCCTGCCTCAGCCTCCCAAAGTGTTGGGATTACAGGCGTGAGCCACGGCACCTGGCCGAGAAGCACTTCTGTAAGTCCTTCTAGCATCAGTCATTCACTCTACCCAGGACAGCTGGGTGTTCATAGCCACCTGTGAACAGGCTTGGAGGTGATCTCAACTATAACTGGAAGGACCATT
>NW_026657611.1:0-4735 GCF_009828535.3 Hylobates moloch | reverse complement strand
CAGTCTGACTTCTGTCCACGACTTCACAAAGCTGCTGTACTGTGGCCCTTAGTGCCCTCCTGGACATTAAAAACAGTAAACAAGTTCCATTTTCTTTTTTACTAATAACTCTAATTTCTTCATCTAACAATCTCACCTTTCTTAAACATACTTTACTTTATCATCCAAGCCACAGTGCAGTTTTGGTTTTTCTCCTAATAACGTGTCCCGTTTTCCCAGCCTGCTTGGTGGGGGCCCCTTCCTGAACCAAACTGTCGTTAATGGTGCCCTTAAGCTTCACTTCCCACTCTGCGTTCTCTGTGCACCATCTTTAAGATCTATATTTCTTGACAAACCATGTACGTCATGAGTTCATCAGTCTCCCCAACACCTTTAGGTGTCATAGCTGACTGCTGGTGGATGTCTCCATCTGGACGTCACATGGGAACTTCAAACTCAGTATGTTCGACACTGAGCTCATTAGCTCAACTCTGCTGCTGCCTCTCTCTGTCACATGCCCCACACAATTGCTCTACCTCTTGTATTCTATTTCAGTGAAAATAGAGTCCATTTGAAATATTGGAACATCGGTGACTCCTGTGCGATTCCCCAAACACGCATTACGTTGTCAGTTTTACCTCATAAATGCTTTTTGAATTATATTTATCAGTTCCAGACCATCAAATCTTACCTATATTTTGCAACAACCTTTTAATTAGCCCTTGTGCCTCCAATCTTTGTCTTTTTTCTTTCTCTACAAGGACGCCAAGGGTTTCATAAAATGTGAACCTGATTTTACCAATTGTCTGCCCAAGTTTTCCATGAGTTTCCATTAAAGTGGGATAAAATTCAAATTTCTTGATGTGACTTTATAAAGCCAAAAATGAAGTAAGAAACATTAGAATTAGTTTAGACAAGGAGATAATGAACTTAGGGGATTCCAAACTTTAAAGAACATTTACCTTTACTTACCCTCCGACCCCATTATCAAAACATTCTCACAAAATAATCTCGTGTTAGTTAATTACACTACGGAAGGAATTTACAGCTTTCTCAGAGATGATTGCTTTTTAAGCCATCTCTACTCTCACTGACACGAGGCTAAGTGTTTTCTTTTACGTGAAGTCTCCCATTGTTCACGCAATCATATTACTTTCTAGCAGCTTTGCTTTAGAAATAGAACATAGCTAAACTTTGGACCCTTAAGTGATTGCCTGGAGGCATTACAGGTCTATAATTTCAATACTGAAAAGCTCTTTAAATCATAAATATCCTAACAGATTTGTGGCAAATTATGGCAGCAAAACCTATTCTGATCTGACGTTAGGCTACACCTGCTTTTTATTTATCACACCTAGTTTGAATATTCATACATTTCACTGTATCAGTATTAATGTATTTGAATGTGAGGTGCTGATCCAGACATAATACATGATATATGCACACCATTACCTTTCTAAAATATGAAAGCCTTCAAAATCTAAAAGGTTTTGGCTCAAGGCCATTGGATTAGGAATTCTGAGTTTGTACTAGATTTAATATGGCAAATCAAAGAATCAAACTTCAGATTTGTGGGATTTATTTATCCAAAAAAAATAGGTCTCTCTCTTTTTTTAATTAGACAGTCTCACTCTGTCACCCAGGGTGGAGTGCAGTGGTGTGATCTCAGCTCACTGCAACTTCCACCTCCCGGGTTCAAGTGATTCTGCCTCTGCTTCCCCAGTAGTGCTTCCATGCTCAGCTAATTTTTGTATTTTTAGTTGAGACGGGTTCACCATGTTGGCCAGGATGGTCTTGAACTCCTGACCTCAGGTGATCTGCCCTCCTGGGCCTCCGAAAGTGCTGGGATTACAGGCGTGAGCCACTGTGTCCGGGCAGAAAGTAGATCTCTTGATTGAATATGAGATTCACTGAAAGAATGTGTTTAAAAGTGATCTTACATTTAGAGAATAAGTTGATGCACACATTTTCAGAATTTCTATTTTATCCAGTTGGGCTGACTTTAGTGCCTTACAGGATCTAACTCTCTTCGCAGTTTGTCTTAGCTTGGCAATGGTGACTCAGACAACTTAATGCCATATTCACTGACTTAGTCAATAAAAATCTTAGAAATCCTAATCCAGTTTAAGACTGGCACTGGATTATCCAGGTGATTCTGAACAATGATCTCTCCAAGTTTCTGAATTACCAAAGAGTATTAATTTGCAGCCTGGAAATCTCAGGCTCTGGGGGGGAAATGGATACAGGTGGGGCAGATGCAGTGTTCTTGGTGTGCAGCTGGAATAACGAAGCCTCTGAAAAGTTCACCACCTCTCCACGTGTGTGGTATTTTATGCATCAACACAGTCGCCTTCACAGTTGCTGCATTTCACTCATTACAGATAAAATTGTATATCTTGGCCCAACTTTACCCAGCACACACTTATTCTGCTCTGATGTTTACACAGCAGTTAGAAATTCCTGGGGTAATACCTTCTATCTCAAGCTACCATGTTACCACCTTCAACCCCATTTTACGTTGGTTCTCATTCAGGGGCCTCTGAAACAGTCATCAAGATGCTCAGGGAGAGTAACGGTATGGTCTGGTTTAGATAACATAATCCTTAGGAGCCTATGACCATCAAGTGAATTGCAAATATTGATAAAAATCCACATACGCGTTCCTCATAAGATTTTGTTTCAGATAAGTTTTCTTCCTTCTGTGTCTGAAATTGGTGGGTTCTTGGTCTCGCTGACTTCAAGAATGAAACCGCGGACCCTCGCGGTGTGTGTTACAGTTCTTAAAGATGGTGTATCCAAGGCCAGGCACGGTGGCTCACGCTTGTAATCCCAGCACTTTGGGAGGCCAAGGTGGGCGGATCACGAGGTCAGGAGATCGAGACCATGGTGAAACCCCGTCTCTACTAAAAATACAAAAAATTAGCCAGGCATGGTGGCGGGCACCTGTAGTCTCAGCTACTCGGAGAGGCTGAGGCAGGAGAATGGCTTGAACCCGGGAGGCAGAGCTTGCAGTGAGCCGTGATTGCGCCACTGCACTCCAGCCTGGGCGACAGAGCAAGACTCCGTCTCAAAAAATAATAAAAAATAAAAAATAAATGGTGTGTCCAGAGTTTGTTCCTTCAAATGTTCAGATGTGTCCAGAGTTTCTTCCTTCTGGTGGGTTCATGGTCTTGCTTGCCTCAGGAGTGAAGCAGACAACCTTCGTGGTGAGTGTTACAGCTCTTAAAGGTGGCACGTCTGGAGTTGTTCATCCCTCCCGGTGGGCTTATGGTCTTGCTGGCTGCAGGAGTGAAGCTGCAGACCTTCGTGGTGAGTGTTAAGCTGCGCGGACCCGAAGAGTAAGCACCAACAACATTTAGTGCCAAGAGCAAAAGAACAAAGCTTCCACACTGTGGAAGGGAACCAGAGAAGGATGCTGCTGCTGCTGGTTCGGGTGGCCTGCTTTTATTCCCTTATCTGACCCTACTCACATCCTGCTGATTGGTCCATTTTACAGAGAGCTGATTGGCCCATTTTACAGAGGGCTGATTGGCCCATTTTACAGAGAGCTGATTGGTCCATTTTGACAGGGTGCTGATTGGTGCATTTACAACCCTTGAGCTAGACAGAGAGTGCTGATTGGTGCATTTACAATCCTTCAGCTAGACACAAAAGTTCTCCAAGTCCCCACTAGATTAGCTAGACACAGAGCACTGATTGGTGCATTTACAAACCTGGAGCTAGACACAGAGTGCTGATCGGTGCACTTACAAACCTTGAGCTAGACACAAAGTGCATACTGGTGCATTTACAAACCTCTAGCTAGACACAGAGTGCTGATTGGTGCATTCACAATCCTTTAGTTAGACAGAAAAGTTCTCCAAGTCCCCAGCCAACCCAGAAGCCCAGCTGGCTTCACCTGTCAATGGCACTTGCTGTGGGACTTTGTGGTACCTAGCCCGGGCACTCTGGCAGCCCAGAGGGAGCTCATCCCCCAATCAAGCCCAACAGGCACCGGCTGGCCACGATGAGTGCGGGTCAGAGGATCACTTGAGCCCAAGAGTTTGAGATCAGTCTTGTTGATACAGAAAGATCTTCCTTGCCTCTTACAAAAAAAAATCCAAATAAAAAGGACTTATACAACTTTCTTGTAGAATTCACTTAAAGTGAACATGCAGTAGACACTCAGTACACTTGTGGACTACTCAGAGACAATGTTGAATCAGTTTTGTTGAGACTCATTTATTTTCACATTTGGAACCAGTTCTTAGCCCACACTAGAATATTTAAAATAATTTAAAAATAAATAAGTAATTGTGAAAATAAATACTAAGCTGTCTTCTCAGCTTGAAACAGATATAAAATGCAAATTTAATCATATAAAGCAATCCTGTAAATATCGCTAGCTTGGGCAATCATACAAATTAAGATCAGTTATACATTCATGATAGCTATATGTAAGAACCAAACTCACTGATATAATAAAAATGATGTAGGGCATGTGGATGGGTGTCGTTGAAACCAGATTTCACTTGTCAGTGATACTGATTTGAAAAAAACATAAATTGAAGAAACCCTAATCAATGGGACTAAATACCAATCAAATTAACATAAAATCTTCATAGAATGTTTTCATTATCGGTGAACATAGTACTCCAGGGTTTCAGGAGCCATATTACAGAGATGGTAGAATGTTTGGAAAAAGATTTTAAAGATATTCAAATCACTTAATTATAATTTAAGTAAATTTTAATTCACCACATTTGTGTTTCTTCCC
>NW_026657610.1:4072-4735 GCF_009828535.3 Hylobates moloch | reverse complement strand
TGGGATGGAATGGAATGGAATGGAACAGAATTGAATGGAGTGCAATGGAACAGAATGGAATGTAATGGAATGGAATGAAACGGAATGGAATGGAATGGCGTGAAATGGAATGGAATGGAATGGAATGAAATTGAATGGAATGGAATGAAATTGAATGGAATGGAATGAAATGGAATAAAATGGAATGGAATGGAACGCTGAAGTAAAACGTGAGCTGACATTTTGACAGTGCAATCCAGATAGGGTGACAGATTGAGAACATGTTGAAATAAAGTAATAGAATACAATGCTGTGGAATTGAATGGAATAGAAAGGAATTGAAGGCTATTGAATAGAATGGGATGGGATGGAATGGAATGGTATGGAACGGAATGGAATGGAGAGCAATGGAATGGAACGTAACGGAATGGAATGAAATGGAGTGGAAAGGAATGGAATGGAATGGAATGGAATGGAATGGAATGGAATGGAATAGAATAGAATGCAACGGTGAAATAAAATGTGAGCTGATATTGTGCCACTACAATCCAGCCAGGTTGACAGATTGAGAACTTGTTGAAAGAAAGCAATAGAATAGAAAAGTGTGGATTAGAGTGGAATGGAATGGAATGGAATAGAATGGAATGGAATGGAATGGAATGGAATGGAATGGAATGGAATGGA
>NW_026657610.1:0-4062 GCF_009828535.3 Hylobates moloch | reverse complement strand
GAATGGAATGGAATGGAATGGAATGGAATGGAATGGAATGGAATGGATGGTAATGGAACGGAATGGAACAGAATGGACTTAAGTTCAATGGAATTGAGTGGAATCTAATGGATTGGAATGGAATGGAATGGAAAGGAATGGAAAGCAATGGAATGGAAAGGAACGGTGAAATAAAATGTGTGCTGACATTGTGCCACTGCAATCCAGCCAGGGTGACAGATGTAGAGCTTGTTGAAAGAAAGTAATTGAACAGAATAGTGTGGAAAGGAATGGAATGGAATGGAATGAAATAAATGGAATGGAATGGAATTGAACGGTGAAATAAAATGTGAGCTGATATTGTGCCACTGCAATCCAAACGGGTTGACAGATTGAGAACTTGTTGAAAGAAAGGAATACAATAGAATAGTGTGGAATGGAATGGAATTGAGTGGAATGCAATGGAATAGAATTGAATGGAATGGACTGGGATAGAATGGAATGGAATGGAGTGCAATGGAGCAGAATGGAAAGGAATGGAACGAAATGGAATGGAATGGAATGGAATGGAATGGAATGGAATGGAATGGAATGGAATAGAGTGCTTTGGAACAGAATGGAACGGAATGGAATGAAATGGAACCGAATGGAATGGAATGGAATGGGGTGCAATGGATTGGAATGGAAAGAAATGGAATGGAATAGAATTTAATGGAATGGAATGCAACGGTGAAATAAAATAAGAGCTGATATTGTGACACCTCAACCCAGCCAGGGTAACTGATTGAGAACATTTTGAAACCAGGGAATAGAATAGAATAGTGCGTTATGGAATGGAATGGAATGGAATGGAATGCAATGCAATGCAATGTAATGTAATGGAACGGAATGGAATGAAATGGAATGGAATGAAATGGAATGGAATGGAATTGAACAGAATGAAATGGAAGGGTGAAATAAAATGTGAGCTGATATTGTGCCACTGCAATCCAACCAGGTTGACAGATTGAGAACTTGTTCAAAGAAAGGAATACAATAGAATAGTGTGGAATGGAATGGAGTGGAATGCAATGGAATAGAATTGAATGGAATGGACCAGAATAGAATGGAATGGAATGGAGTGCAATGGAGCAGAATGGAACGGAATGGAACGAAATGGAATGGAATGGAATGGAACGGAACGGTGAAGTAAAACGTGAGCTGACATTTTGCCACTGAAATCCAGATAGGGTGACAGATTGAGAACATATTGAAAGAAAGAAATAGAATACAATGCTGTGGAATTGAATGGAATGGAATGGAATGGAATGGTATGGAATAGAATGGGATGGGATGGGATGGAATGGAATAGTATGAAACGGAATGGAATGGAGAGCAATGGAACGGAACAGAACGGAATGGAATGAAATGGAGTGGAATGGAATGGAATGGAATGGAATGGAATGGAATGGAATGGAATGAAATGCAATGGAATGAAATGCAATAGAATGGAATGCAACGGTGAAATATAATGTGAGCTGATATTGTGCCACTACAATCCAGCCAGGATGATATATTGAGAACTTGTTGAAAGAAAGCAATAGAATAGAAAAGTGTGGAATGGAATGGAGTAGAATGGAATGGAATGGAAGGGAAAGAAATGGAATGGAATGGATGGTAATGCAATGGAATGGAACAGAATGGACTTAAATGGATTGGAATGGAGTCGAATCTAATGGATTGGAATGGAATGGAATGGAAAGGAATAGAAAGCAATGGAATGGAATGGAATGGAAAGAAACGGTGAAATAAAATGCGTGCTGACATTGTGCCACTGCAATTCAGCCAGGGTTCCAGATGTAGAGCTTGTTGAAAGAAAGTAATTGAATAGAATTGTGTGGAATGGAATGGAATGCAATGGAATGGAAGGGAATGGAAAGGAATGGAATGGAATGGAATGAAATCAATAGAATGGAATAGAATGGAATGAAATGGAATGGAAGGGTGTAATAAAATGTGAGCTGATATTGTGCCACTGCAATCCAACCAGGGGGACAGATTGAGAACATGTTGAAAGAAAGGAATACAATAGAATAATGTGGAATGGAATGGAGTGGAATGCAACGGAATAGAATTGAATGGAATGGAATGGAATGGAATGGAATGGAATGGAATGGAATGGAATGGAATGGAGTGCAATGGAGCAGAATGGAATGGAATGGAACGAAATGGAATGGAATGGAATGGAATGGATTGGACTGGAATGGAATAGAATGGAATGGAAGGGAATATAATGGAATGGAGTGCAACGGAACGGAATGGAATGAAATGGAATGGAATGGATTCGAATGGAATGGAATGGAATGGAATGGAATGGAATGGAATGGAATGGAATGAAGTGTGAAGTAAAATGTGAGCTGACATAGTTGCCACTGCAATCCAGCCAGGGTGACAGATTGAGAACTTGTTGAAAGAAAGGAATGAAAGAGACTAGTGTGGAATGGAATGGAGTGGAATGGAATGGAGTGCAATGGAACATAATTGAGTGGAATGGAATGAAATGGAATGGAATAGAGTGGAATGGAATGGAATGGAATGGAATGGGATGGAATGGAATGGAATTGAATGGAGTGGAATGCAATGGAGTGCAATGTAACAGAATGGAACGGAATGGAAAGGAATGGAATGGAATGGAATGGAATGGAATGGAATGGAATGGAATTAAACGGAATGGAAAGGAATGGAATGGAATGGTGTGGAAAGGAATGGAATGGAACGGAATGGAATGGAATAGAATGGATTACAACGTAATGGAATGGAAAGGAATTTACAGAAGTGGAATGGAATTGAATGGAATGGAAAGGAATGGAATGAAGTGGAACGGTGAAGTATAACATGAGCTCACATTGAAACACTGCAATCCAAACAGGGTGTCAGTTTGAGAACTATTTGAAAGAAAGGAAAAGAATAGAATATTGTGGAATGGAATGGAAAGGAATGGAATGGAATGGAATGGAATGGAAAGGAGTGTAATGGAACAAAATAGAAAGGAATGGACTTAAATGGATTTCAATGGAATGGAATGGAATGGAATGAAATGAAGTGGAATGGAATGGAACGGAATGGAATGAAGTGGAATGGAATGGAATGGAATGGAATGGAACGGAACAGAACGGAACGGAATGGAATGGAATGGAATGGAATGGAATGGAATGGAATGGAACAGTGAAATATAATGTGGGGTGAGATTGCACAACTGCAATACAGCCAGGCTGACAGATTGAGAACTTGTTGAACGAAAGGAATAGCATAGAGTAGTTCGGAATGGAAAGGAATGGAATGGATTGGAATGGAATGGAATGGAATGGAATGGAATGGAATGGAATGGAATGGAATGGAATGGAAAGGTGAAATAAAATGTGAGCTGAATTTTTGCCACTGCAATCAAGCCAGGGTGACAGATAGAGAACTTGTTGAAAGAAATTAATAAAATAGTATAGGGTGGAATGGAATGGAATGGAATGGAATGAAATGGAATTGAATGTAGAGCAATGGAACGGAATGCAACGGAATGAAATGAAATGGAATTGAATAGAGTGGAATGGAATGGTAAGGAATGGAATGGAATGGAATGGAATAGAATTGAACGGTGCAATAAAATGTGATCTGATATTGAGCCACTGCAATTCAGCCAGGGTGAGAAATTGAGAACTGGTTTTAAGAGAGGAATAGAATAGAATAGTGTGGAATTGAATGGAAAGCAACGGAATGGAGTGTAGCGGAATGCAATGGAATGCATTTGAATGAAATGGAAAGGAATGGAATGGAATGGAATTCAATGGAATGGAATGGAATGAAATGGAAAGGAATGGAATGGAATGGAATGGGACAGTGAAATAAAATTTGAGCTGACAATGTGCCACGGCAATCCAGCTTATGTGACAGTTTGAGAACGTGTTGAAAGAAAGGAATAGAATAGAATAATGTGGAATGGAATGGAATGGAATGGAATGGTGTGGAGTGCAATGGAATGGAACGGAACGGAATGGAATGCAATGGAATGGAATGGAATGGAATGGAATGGAATGGAATGGAATGGAATGC
>NW_026657609.1:1589-4736 GCF_009828535.3 Hylobates moloch | reverse complement strand
TGGTGTCTGCCTGGATTAGCGGTCGGGGGCTGTGGTGGAGGGTGGGGACAGGAGGACCCAGGGCGCCTGCATCTCCCCCATGGCTTCAGTCCCCACTGTGGCCTGTGAGCTGGGGACCCTACTCCCTCTCATGGTCTACTCCAGGATCAGTGACAGGTTGCTGTGCCAGCTGATCCTCACCTCACAAGCTGCCTTTTGCCTTCTCAGCTTTCCACACAAATCCCTGCATTGTCCCTTCATGGCTGAAGCACCTGCATGACCCCTCTTTCCTTGGGCCCTGGTGCAGATGTGCCCCTCACCACGACACTCAGGCCTCTGCCCCACCCATTTCATCCTTCTGTCATCCTCACACACCCTCGGCCATGGTGCCCAGACTCCCTGCTGTCCTCCATGCCAGCCCCAGCGCCTTTGCTCCTGCTGCCTGCTTGTCTGGAGTCCCCACCATAGAAACATCCCCTCTGTGAAGTCCCTGCTCACATGTCATCTCCGGAGGCCAGTCCTGAGCCTCCCACCTGCAGATGGCATCCACTGGGACCTTCCAGAGCCTTTTTCTGTCCCCGCTTAAGTGCTCAGCAAGAGTGCGTCTTGCGGTAGTCAAACGTGATCATTTGCATTCATTCTTTTATTCATCAATTATTCACCAAGTATTCACTAATGCTGACTGTGTGTAAATCATTGTGATACAGCAGGGTAATCAGGAGTTTTCCTATGGTAGGTGACGGAAATCCCAACTCAAACTGGCCTGAGTAAGAAGGAAAGTTTTTTGACATATAACAATCCATAGGTATGTCAGCTTCAGGCATGGCTGAATCCAGATGAACTTAGGTCTCTGAAGGCTGTCTCTTTATACCTCTTGGCTCTACTTCATGTTAGTGATGAGCTGCAACAGTGTAATGAGAATTTATTTTCACTTCTAAGTGGCAGAAATCTCTAGAATTGGCTTAAACACCATTGTTTGTTGATGCAAATAACCACCCAGGGATAGTTTATCTTCAGGCATGGCTGGATCCAGGAGATCTCCAGAATTCTCTCTTGTTGCCTCTTACTGTGCTTCCTCTGTATTGGCTGCATCCTCATACAGAATCCCTCACTGTGGTGTCAAGATATCTTCTAGGGGTCGTGAGGCTTGCATCTCAGCCTCCCAGGAACCCTGCTGGAAGGGGAGGTGCTTGATTTCTTCAGTCCTTCAAAACCAGAGTTTCAAATTTTAGTTTCCTTGTCTCCCAAAGGTCTGGTTTGGGTCGCACATCCATCTGTGTTCCTATAATTGTGGCCAGGGGAATGCAGGATTTTGATTGTGCCTGACTCACAGGCCCAGTGAACCAAGCATACATTTCAGGCAAGTCATATATATGTGTATGCAATGAAAGATCACATATATTCAGTTCAAACTTTGATTTTGAGAAAATTG
Organism: Hylobates moloch; assembly: GCF_009828535.3. Taxonomy (NCBI): domain Eukaryota; kingdom Metazoa; phylum Chordata; class Mammalia; order Primates; family Hylobatidae; genus Hylobates; species Hylobates moloch. The sequence continues at coordinate 3,325 of NW_026657609.1, read as the reverse complement.
TAGATTCATGTGCTATTGTAAGAAGTAATATAGGATCTTTTACCACTTTTACCCAGTTTCCCCAGTAGTAACTTCTGGCAAAACTGCAGCCCAATATCACAGCCAGAGCATTGCCAGTGAGGGCTTGTCAGGTGGAAAAGTGGCAGCCATCCCAGCCAAAATGTCAGCAGATAGATCTCGGTTGTGTTGTCCGATGCGTCATATGCTTCTGTGCATGCATTGGTGTGTTTGTAAGACCACCGCACAGGGTGGCAGAGGTTCGCCACGGAGGCCACAGGTTACGGGGGTTTTGTGACGTGTGGTTGGATTGGAGGAATTATGCGTTAGCTTTAGAGAAGAAAATGTTCTTACGTGGGTGTACAACTGAAAATTAGTTTCCCAAGATGGTGGACTAGGAATATGTTCATGCATCTCTGTGTAATTAAAATTATTTTTTAAATAGAAGTAAAATAGTGTCCATTTCCCTGAAGGCAAAATGTCTCTTATCTAGTGTGATGTTTGTCACATGAGTGGCAGAGAGTATATGATTTTATCGCATCTCCTCAGTAGATCGCTGGAAAAATTTTCCGACACAATAAGGTTAAGAGCTTCTTTATTATAGCTTTATGTAATTGCAGCATTTTATTGATGACATAAACCAGCATGAACTCTCAGTCTATAAACAGTCCCCTCCCTGCCTATAGCAGAGAACGCCCTCCCTGTGGTTAAAGGGGATGTATCCCTGGCTTCAGAAGGGAGGAGTTATCCTCAGAGGGTGGTCAGTTCCTCAGATCCTGGTTGTGCAGGCAGTGGGTGCTGTTGCTCTGTCCTGGGAGGGTGAAAAGACAAGGGCTTTTCTGCAAGGCAGGGAGAAGGGAATACATGTACAAGATGCAGCACGCATAGCCCCTGCTCCAGGATCTGCAGTGGCTTCCTACTGACATTCATGATGGAAGAATTACAGGCAGAGGGGAGGGAAGGCCATGTGAGCACCATTTATTTCTCTGGGGTGTGTGTGTGTGTGTGTGTGTGTGTGCGCGTGCTCGCTAGATGCTGACTCAGTGTGTTTTATGCATCCTCTGATGCATATTTAAGGTAATCCTGTGTCAAGGTATGATGATTATCCCCATTCTACAGAGGCGGGAGCTAGGCTCAGCTCCTGTTAGTGGGGCCTGCACCCACACCCAAGTCTGATTTACCCAGAGCCTGTGCCTCTTGCCACAGCCCTGTAAGGCCTTAGTACAACATTGGTTCTAGCTTGCGAGCAGGTTGCCTGAGTTCATGGATAGGACGTAGGTGCCGAGCGTATGCCCCGTTTTTCTGTTGCCTTGGGGAAATGAAAGGATACAGATGGGAATAGAGTTGAGGACAGAGGTCCGGAAGGCAAAGGGGGAGGAGTTCAAGCATTTTATTCTGACCTCCTTGTTATTCCCCAATATTACCATTCTCATCATCATCCTCATTATCACCATCATGCCCACCGTTGTCATTGTCATGGTCACTGTTATATTGTCATTTTCTTCATTATCATTATATTATTTACCATCATCATTATCTTTGTCATCATCAAGATCTCCTTCATCACTATTAACATCACCATCATCATCACTATCACCATTACCATCATCACCATTACCATCATCACTATCACCATTACCATCATCACCACCATTACCATCATCACCACCATTACCATCATCACTATCACCATTACCATCATCACTATCACCATTACCATCATCACCACCATTACCATC
>NW_026657609.1:0-1489 GCF_009828535.3 Hylobates moloch | reverse complement strand
TACCATCATCACCACCATTACCATCATCACCATTACCATCATCACCATCACCATTACCATCATCACCACCATTACCATCATCACCATCACCATTACCATCATCACCACCATTACTATCATCACCATTACCATCATCACCATCACCATTACCATCATCACCATTACCATCATCACTATCACCATTACCATCATCACTATCACCATTACCATCATCACCACCATTACCATCACCACCACCATTACCATCGTCATCATCATCACAGTCACCCCTTCTTCCTTTCTTTTACTAAATGTATTTTCTTTTCTTTATTTTATTTTATTTTTTATTTTTATTTTTTTGAGATGGAGTCTCACTGTGTCACCCAGGCTGAAGTGCAGTGGCATGGTTTCAGCTCACTGCAACCTCCTGGTTCAAGCAATTCTCCCGCCTCAGCCTCTTGAGTAGCTGGGATTACAGGTACCCGCCACCACACCTGGCTAATTTTTGTATTTTTAGTAGAGACAGGGTTTCACCATGTTGGCCAGCCTGGTCTCAAACTCCTGATCTCAGGTGATCCACCCATCTCAGCCTCCCAAATGTCTTTTCTATATGTCATTGATTTATTTGAGAAAGTGAGGTCATTTTTCATTGTGTGTTGATTCACTTGTTTTTTTAATTTTGTTTATTTAAAAATGTTTTTATTGAGATAGGGTTTCACTCTGTCACCCAGGCTGGAATGCAGTGGCTCCATACTAGCACCCTGCAGGCTTCACCCTTTGGGCTGAAGTAGTCCTTCCCCCTCAGCCTCCCAAGTAGCTGGGACTACAGACGCTACCATGCCTGGCTAATTTTTTTGATTTTTATTAGAGATGAGGTCTCTCTATGTTGCCCAGGCTGGTCTCAAACTCCTGGACTCAAGAGATCATCCTGCTTTGGCCTCAAAAAGTGTTGGGATTACAGGCGTGAGCCTCGGTGCCCAGCCCTCTTTTTAAAAATATATATGCACTATTCAGAGATTTACAAAGGGAATATGTTCAGATAGGGTGAAATTAAAACTAGATAACTTTTTGCCTAAAATAACAGAAGAAAAAGTCTGGTCAGTCACTCTCACTAGTAGTATTTTGATAGCTCTCCTTCCAGTCTTAATTTAATGAAATGATATGCAAATAATTTTTTCACTGAATAGGGAAGAAGGCAGTCCATGATATTTCACAACCACCCTCCCTCACTGGGTGATATGTCATAACACATCATGCCATATCATGCCACTGTGGTCCTTGTACATTTGCTTCGTGATAGGGAACCCTCATGTGTGACTATGGCCAGCCCCTCCCACCTGTCCTCATGGCTGGTCAGTGGGACTATCCTCTGTTCCCCACCTCCCTCTTTCCATCTTCATCCCACTATTCCTTGATCATCAGCCCCTGACCTACACCTTCCAGGGGACCCTTGCTCCCTTGTCCTCTCCCCACACCACTGTCTCCTTGCTCCTTTCACGTTGACTCCTTT
>NW_026657608.1:0-4736 GCF_009828535.3 Hylobates moloch | reverse complement strand
GTCTTGCTCTGTCGCCCAGGCTAGAGTGCAGTGGCACAATCTCAGCTTACTGCAACCTCCACCTCCCGGACTCAGATGATTCTTCTGCCTCAGTCTCCCAAATAGCTGGGATTACAGGCATGCAACACCATATGCCCTGCTAATTTTTTTTATTTTCAGTACAGACGGGGTTTCGCCATGTTGGCAGGCTGGTCTTGAAATCCTCACCTCAGGTGATCCACCTGCCTCAGCCTCCCAAAGTGCTGGGATTACAGGCGTGCGCCACTGTGCCCGGCCCTGTGCTTTTTCCAAGGACGGTTTTGAGGGCTTTGGTACAGAAAGGGAAAAAAGCAGGCAGGAGCGAAAGAGGAAAGAAAAAAAAGAAAAAAGAAGGAGAGTAGATAAAAGAGGCAAATGATTACATTCTTTTGAGTCTTTGATTGGCACTCTGAATCTACATTTTACATGGCAAACTGCGGGTAGAGGAACAGTCAATCACGCATTCATTTCATGCACAGTAAATCCACTTTTGCATAAGACAAAGTCAACATACAGAAGAGGAAGATGTCAAACATGCATTTGTCTCAGGGTGGGCGGGCAGATCATTTCTAGTCTTATCTTTGTCCCACACTTGTGAAGACAAGTTGTTAATTTACACTGTCAGGGAGAAACTCAACAGAACTCTGTTTTAGGGGAAAGATTTTGGAGCCCACAAGAAATTTCCTTATGAGCGATTTGTGAGAGTGTCTCCGCTGGGGAGGGATGTGCAGAAATGAGGAGGCTACAACAGGTGTCTGAAGATAATCCCGAAGGCCAGGTGCAGTGGCTCATGCCTGTAATACCAGAGCTTTGGGGGGCTGAGGCAGGAGGACTGCTTGAGTCTAGGAGTTCAAGACCAGCCTGGGCAACATGGTGAAACCTCATGTTCACCAAAAATACAGAAAAAAAAAAAAAAAGAGCAGCTTGGTGTGGTGATGGTGGTGCACGCCTGCAGTCCCAGCTGCTTGGGGGGCTGAGGTGGGAGGATCACTTGAGCTGAGAAGGTCAAGTCTGCAGTGAGCTATGACTGTGCCACTACACTCCAGCCTGGGCAACACAGTGAGACCCAATCTCAAAAAAAAAAAAAAAAAAAAGATACCCCTCCAGCCAGATCAATGCACGTGACCACCGGCATGAGAGGAGCTCGGCATAAGACACAGGTCATAAGGACCTTGTTGATAGAACAGGTTATGGTAAAGAAGCCAGCCAAACCCCACGCAAACCAAGATGGCGACGAGAGTGACCTCTGTTCTTCCTCACTGTTCATTATACGCTAACTCTAATGCATTCGCTGCCAAAAGACACTTCCATCAGCCTCATGGCAGTTTACAGATGTCATAGCAATGTCAGGAAGTTATCCTATGTGGTCTAAAATAGGGGAGGAGCCCTCAGTTCCTAGAACCGCCCACCCCTTTCCCAGAAAACTCACAAATAATCGTTCCCTTGTTTAGCATAGAATCAAGAAATAACCATAAACATCACCAACCGGCAGCCCTCGGTGCTGCTCTGCCAATGGAGTGGCCACTCTTTATTCCTTTACTTTCTTAATCAACTTGCTTTCCCTTTACTCTATGGACTCACCCCAAATTCTTTCTTGCACGAGATCCAAGAACCCTCTCTTGGGGTCAGGATGAGGACCCCTTTCCAGTAACAATGCCTCATGTTTTCTATAATAATTTCATTACTTCATGTGCCCATTGACGAGGGTAATGCTCTAACCCAGGGGTTGGTCAACTGCAGCCCTCCAGCAAAATCCAGCCCCTTGCCTATTGTTGTGCAGCTTGTAAACCAAAAAACTATTTCCACATCTTTTAAACAGTGGGTTAAAAAAAATCAAAAGAAGGATAACACAGCTGACTGTTGGACAACATACATCTGCACTGAGCAGATTCACCCATTTGGACTTTCACCCCTGAGATGACTCCTCCTCCCTCTTTGTCCCCCCTCCTTCCCCCTCCCCCCTCCCCCCTTCTACTCCCCCCTCCTCCTCCCCCTCCTCTCCCTACTCCTGCAGAGTGCGGTGGCTCACGCCTATAATCCCAGCACTTTCGGAGGCTGGGGTGGGCAGATCACGAGGTCAGTAGTTCAAGACCAGCCTGGCCAACATGGTGAAACCATGTCTACTAAAAATAGAAAAAGTAGCTGGGTGTGGCGGCAATGTGCCTGTAATCCCAGTTAGTTGGGAGGCTGAGGCAGAAGAATTGCCTGAACCTGGGAGACTGAGGTTGCAGTGAGCCAAGATCGCACCACTGCACTCCAGCCTGGGCTACACAGCAAGACTCCGTCTCAAAAAAAAAAAAAAAAAAAGAAGATGAAGACCTTTATGATGATCCACTTCCACTTAGTAAGCGTAAAATATTTTCTCTTCTCTTCTTAGCATTTTCTCTAGCTGACTTTATTGTAAGAATACAGTATGTAATACACGTAACATACAAAATATGTATTAATCAACTCTATGTTAAGAATAAAGCTTCCAGTCAACAGTACACTACCAGTATTTAACTTTTGGAGGACTCGGAACCTATACATAGATTTTCAGTTGCATAGAGGTCGGCACCCCTAACCCCCATGTTATTCAACGGTCAGCTGTATTTTTTTTTTTCTTTTTTTTTTGAGATGGAGTTTCGCTTTGTTGCCCAGGCTGGAGTGTGATGGCGTGATCTCGGCTCACCACAATCTCCACCTCCCGAATTCAAGCGATTCTCTTGCCTCAGCCTCACACGTAGCTGGGATTACAGGCACACACCACCATTCCCAGCTAATTTTTTGTATTTTTAGTAGAGACGGGTTTCACCATGTTGGTCAGGCTGGTCTTGAACTCCCGAACTCAGGTGATCCACCCACCTCGGCCTCCCAAAGTGCTGGGATTACAGGTGTGAGCCACTGTGCCCGGCCGGATCAACTGTATTTTGTGCCACGTGATAAGTATATACATTTAAATCTCAGCGTCCCTCAAGATTCTTAGAACACATAACATGCCCACTCATTTACATATTGAGCTGTTGTGGTAGCGATCATATGACCAAAAGAGCTTCATGTATTTCCCTATGTGGACTTTTTTTTTTTTTTTTTTGAGATGGGGTCTTGCTCTGTCACCCAGGCTGGAGTGCAGTGGCGTGATCTCAGCTCACTGCAACCTCTGCCTCCCAGGTTCAAGAGATTCTCCTGCCCCATTCTCCTGAGTAGCTGGGATTACAGGCACACACTACTACACCTGGCTAATTTTTTGTATTTTTAGTGAAGACGGGGTTTCGCCATGTTGGCCAAGTTGGTCTCAAACTCTTGACCTCAGGCGATCTGCTGGCTTCGGCCTCCCAATGTACTGGGATTACAGGCATGAGCCACCGTGCCCGGCCCACTACCTGACCTTTTAAGAAGTTTGTCCGCCCCTGCTATGGTCAGAGCTCATAACTGGAACCTTGAAATCTGTCTGGTATGTTCTCATGCAGAACTTCAAGAGTTATACATTGTGCCAGCAGCAAAAAAAAAAAAAAAAGAAAAGAAAAGAAAAACAAAAGGGCCAGGCACAGTGGCTGACACATGTAATCCCAGCACTTTGGGAGGCCAAAGTGGGCAGATCACGAGGTCAAGAATTCGAGAAGAGCCTGACCAACATGGCGAAAACACTGTCTCTACTAAAAATACAAAAGTTAGCCGGGCATGGTGGCAGGCATCTGTAATCCCAGCTACTCAGGAGGCTGAGGCAGCAGAATCGCTTGAACCTGGGAGGTGGAGGTTGCAGTGAGCCACTGCACTCCAGCCTGGGTGACAGAGCGAGACTCTGTCTCCAAAAAAAAGAAAAAAAAAAAATAGATGAAGTTATGAAAATAAGCCCAAACAAACTAATTTTGATTTTTGTCTTTATAGCACCATTCCTGGAGATTAAAAAAAATTGGAGGTGTGTGCAGTGGCTCACACTTGTAATCCCAGAACTTTGAAAGTCCAAGACGGGCAGATCATGAGGTCAGGAGTTCAAGAGCAGCCTGGCCAACACAGTGAAACCCTGTCTCTACTAAAAATACAAAAATTACCTGGGTATGGTTGTGCACACCTGCAATCTCAGCTATTCGGAAGGCTGAGGCAGGAGGATCGTTTGAACCCAGGAGGCGGAGGTTGCAGTGAGCCGAGATCACACCTCTGCACTCCAGCCTGGGCAACAGAGCGAGAATCCATCTCAAAAAATAAATAAATAAAAAGATAAAGTTATGAGGTGACATTATGAAAATAATAAGCCCAAATGAACTAATTCTGATTTTTGTCTTTATAGCATTATTCCTGGACATTAAAAAAAATTTGGACGCTACATGCTGCAAAGTTGCCATGTGTTCAAATGTGCTGGTGGCCAGTTATGGATACTAAGCACCAAGGCAGCCCCAGCCAGCACCAAAGTGGCCACTTGGAGGGTGAGAAACGAATAAAATGGCTAAGCTCTCCACAAGAGGCCGTAAGGTCCAAACACAACTGATCAGTAAAAAGGTCACTCCTCCTTCTCCGAACTCCTTCCCTGACGACCACTGGATCAAAAACCTGCATCTTAGATTCAAGTTTCATTTGCGCCACCACATCCAGCTAATTTTTATATTTTCAGTAGAGACAGGGTTTCACCATGTTGGCAGGAGGAGGAAGTGGGGGGAAGGAGGCGGAGGAGGAGAAGGGAGAGGAGAAGGGAGAGGAGAAGGAAGAGGAGGAGAAGGAAGAGGAGGAGGAGGGGGAGGAGG
>NW_026657607.1:0-4737 GCF_009828535.3 Hylobates moloch | reverse complement strand
GAGCCCAGCTTTCCCATGGGGAAGACAGCCTCAGATGAGAAATAGGAGACCGCATATTTCCCATAAGGAAGAGAGCCGTAGAGGAGACATAAGAGAGCACAGCTTTCCCATGAGGAAGACACAGCCTCAGAGTAGATATAGGAGGGCACAGCTTTCCCATGAGGAAGACAGCATCAGAGGAGACAAAGGACATCACAACTTTCCCATGTGGAAGGCAGCCTCAGAGTAGAAATAGGACAGCGCAAATTTCCCATGGGGATGAAAGCGGCAGAGAAGACATAATAGAGCAGACCTTTCCCAAGAGGAAGACACAGCATCAGAGGAGACATAGGAGAGCACAGATTTCCCTTGAGTAAGACGGCCTCAGAGGAGAAATAGGAGAGCGCAGCTTTCCCATGAGGAAGACACAGCCTCAGAGGAGAATAGGAGAGGGCAGCTTTCGCAAGAGGAGGACACAGCATCAGAGGAGAATATGAGGGCACAGATTTCCCTTGAGGAAGAAACAGCCTCAAAGGAGAACAGGAGAGCCCAGCTTTCCCATGAGAAAGACACAGCCTCAGAGGAGACATAGGAGGTCACAGCCTTCCCATGAGGAAGAAACAGCCTCAGAGGAGACATAGGAAAGCGCAGCATTCCCATGAGGAAGACACAGCCTCAGAGGAGAAATAGGAGAGTGCCGCTTCCCCATGAGGAAGACAGAGCCTCAGAGGAGAATAGGAGAGCACAGATTTCCCATGAGGAAGACAGCCTCAGAGCAGACATAGGAGGACACAGATTTCCCATGAAGAAGACAAAGCATCAGAGGAGACATAGGAGGGCGCAGCTTTCCCATGAGGAAGACACATCCTGAGAGGAGACATAGGAAAGCGCAGGGTTCCCAGGAGGAAGACACATCCTCAGAGCAGATATAGGAGGGCACAGCTTTCCAATGAGGAAAACACAGCCTCCGGGGAGACATAGGAGGGCACAGCTTTCTCATGAAGAAGACAGACTCAGAGGAGAAATAGGAGAGCACACCTTTTCCATGAGGAAGACACAGCCTCAGATGAGATATAGGAGAGCACAGCTTTCCCATGAGGAAGACAGCCTTAGAAGAGAAATAGATTACAGCTTTCCCATGAGGAAGACACAGCCTCAGAGGGGAAGAGGAGGGCACAGCTTTCCCATGAGGAAGACACAGCCTCAGAGGAGACACAGGAGAGCGCAGCTTTCCCATGAGGAAGACACAGCCTAGGAGGAGAAATAGGAGACCACAGCATTCCCATAAGGAAGACACAGCGTCAGAGGAGACATAGGAGGGAACGGCTTTCCCATGTGTAAGACACACCCTCAGAGGAGACATAGGAGGGCACAGCCTTCCCATGAGGAAGACAAAACGTCAGAGCAGACATATGAGGGCTCAGCTTTCGCCTGAGTAAGAAACAGCCTCAGAGCAGACATAGGAGAGCGCAGCATTCCCATGAGGAAGACACAGTCTTAGAGCAGACATAGGAGAGCGCACCTTTCCCATGAGGAAGACACAGACTCAGAGGAGAAATAGGAGAGCGCAGCTTTGGGAAGACACAGAATCAGAGGAGAATAGGAGGGTACAGCTTTCCCTTGAGGAAGAAACAGCCTCAAAGGAGAATAGGAGAGCCCAGCTTTCCCATGAGGAAGACAGCCTCAGAGGAGAAATAGGAGAGTGCAAATTTCCCATGAGGAAGACAGCCATAGAGGAGACATAAGAGAGCATATCTTTCACATGAGGAAGACACACATTCAGAGGAGACATAGGAGAGCAGAGTTTTCCCAAGAGGAAGACAGCCTCAGAGGAGAAATAGGAGAGCACAGCTTTTCCATGAGGAAGACACAGCCTCAGAGGAGACACAGGAGAGCACAGCTATCCCATGAGTAAGACACAGCCTCAAAGCAGATATAGGAGGGCACAGATTTCCCAAGAGGAAGACAGCATCAGAGGAGACAAAGGACATCACAGCTTTCCCATGTGGAAGACAGTCTCAGAGTAGAAATAGGGGAGCGCAAATTTCCCATGGGGATGAAAGCGGCAGAGGAGACATAAGACAGCACAGCTTTCCCATGAGGAAGACACAGCATCTGAGGAGACATAGGAGAGCACAGATTTCCCTTGAGGAAGACAGCCTCAGAGGAGAAATAGGAGAGCACAACTTTCCCATGAGGAAGACACAGCCTCAGAGGAGAATAGGAGAGCACAGCTTTCCCATGAGGAAGACACAGCCTCAGAGGAGACATAGGAAGGCACAGCTTTCGCATGATTAAGACACAGCCTCAGAGGAGACATAGGAAAGTGCAGCATTCCCATTAGGAAGACACAGACTCAAAGGAGAATACGTGAGCACAGTTTTCCCATGAGGAAGACAGCCTCAGAGCAGATACAGGAGGGCACAGATTTCCCATGAGTAAGACAAAGAATCACAGGAGAATAGGAGAGCACAGCTTTCCCTTGATGGAGACACTGCCTCAGAGGAGAATTGTAGAGCACAGCTTTCCCAGAAGGAAGCCACATCCTCAGAGGAGACATAAGAGAGTGCAACTGTCCCATGAGGAACACAAAGCCTCAGAGCAGACATAGGATGGCACAGCTTTCCAATGAGGGAGACACAGCCTCAGAGGAGACACAGGAGGGTACAACATTCCCATGAGGAAGACAGCTCAGAGGAGACAAAGGACATCACAGCTTTCCCATGTGGAAAACAGCCTCAGAGTAGAAATAGGAGAGCACAAATTTCCCATGGGGATGAAAGCGGCAGAGGAGACAAAAGAGAGCACAGGTTTCCCATGAGGAAGACAAAGCATCAGAGGAGACATAGGAGAGCACAGATTTCCCTTGAGGAAGACAGCCTCAGAGGAGAAATAGGAGAGCGCTACTTTCCCATGAGAAAGACACAGTCTCAGAGGAGAATAGGAGAGCACAGCTTTCCCATGAGGAAGACACAGCCTCAGAGGGACATAGGAGGGCACAGTTTCCCATGAGGAAGACACAGCCTCAGAGGAGAATAGGAGAGCACAGCTTTCACTTGAGGAAGACACAGCCTCAGAGAAGAAACAGAAGAGCGCAAATATCCCATGAGGAAGACAGCCCTAGAGGAGACATAAGAGAGCACAGCTTTCCCATGAGGAAGACACAGCCTCAGAGGAGTATAGGAGAACGCAGCATTTCCATGAGGAAGACACAGCCTCAGAGGAGAAATACGAGAGTACCGCTTCCCCATGAGGAAGACAGAGCCTCAGAGGAGAATAGGAGAGCACAGATTTCCCATGAGGACGACAGCCTCAGAGCAGACATAGGCGGGCACAGATTTCCCATAAGGAAGACAAAGCATCAGAGGAGACATAGGAGGGCGCAGCTTTCCCATGAGGAAGACACATCCTGAGAGGAGACATAGGAAAGCACACGGTTCCCAGGAGGAAGACACATCCTCAGAGCAGATATAGGAGGACACAGCTTTCCAATGAGGAAAACACAGCCTCCGGGGAGACATAGGAGGGCACAGCTTTCTCATGAAGAAGACAGCCTCAGAGGAGATATAGGAGACCACAGCATTCCCATAAGGAAGACACAGGAGGGAATGGCTTTCCCATTTGTAAGACACAGCCTCAGAGGAGACATAGGAGGGCGCAGCTTTCCCATGACGAAGACAAAGCGTCAGAGCAGACATATAAGGGATCAGTTTTCGCCTGAGTAAGACACAGCCTCAGAGCAGACATAGGAGAGGGCAGCATTCCCATGAGGAAGACACAGTCTTAGGGCAGACATAGGAGGGTGCAGCTTTACCATGAGGAAGACACAGCCTCAGAGGAGACATAGGAGGGCACAGATTTCCCATGAGGAAGACACAGTCTCAGAGGAGAATAGGAGGGCACAACATTCCCATGAGGAGACCAGACTCAGAGGAGACATAGGAGAGTACAGCTTTTGATGACGAAGACACAGCCTCAGGGGAGACATAGCAGCGCACAGCTTTCCCATGAGGAAGACAGCCTCACAGGAGACATAGGAGAGCCCAGCTTTCCCATGAGGAAGACCCAGCCTCAGAGGAGAATAGGAGAGCACAGCTTTCCCATGAGGAAGACCCAGCCTCAGAGGAGAATAGGAGAGCACAGCTTTCCCATGAGAAAGACAGCCTCACAGGAGACATAGAAGAGCACACCTTTCCCAGGAGGAAGACAGAGACTCAGAGGAGAAATAGGAGAGCATAGTTTTCCCATGAGGAAGACACAGCGTCAGAGGAAACAGAGGAAGTCTTAGCTATGACTTGAGGAAGACACAGCCTCAGAGGAGACATAGGAGGGCATAGCTTTCCCATGAGGAAGACACAGCCTCAGAGGAGAATAGGAGAGCACAGGTCTCCCATGAGGAAGACACAGCCTCAGAGCAGACATAGGAGGACGCAGCTTTCCCATCAGGAAGTCACTGCCTCAAAGCAGACATAGGAGAGCAAAGCTTTCCCATGAGGAAGACACAGCCTCATAGGAGACATAGGAGAGCAAAGCTTTCCCATGAGGAAGACACAGCCTCAGAGAAGAGTAGAAGGGCATAGCTTTCCCATGGCAAAGGGCTCTAGAAGACCTAGGCTCTGCTGTGAAGAAGGAAATCATCCCAAAAGTCCAGAGAAAGAGTCCTCACAAATTCTTTATCAGCTCGTCCTATGAGCTCACTGGATGGCTTCTATGGGGTTTATTTATCCTTCTCCTCACTGGGGAGCTCTAGTCCACAAG
>NW_026657606.1:0-4738 GCF_009828535.3 Hylobates moloch | reverse complement strand
TGATGTATTGGGTAATAAGAAATGAGGTGAATAGGCTTTATTGTGAGATTTTATGTAAATCTGGTTAGGAGTTGGACTGTATTTTGCTATAGCCGTGGGTGCCAGAGATGTCACATTCCTCTGGTGGCCTTGTTTTTGGTCTTCCCAGTTGTCTGTGGGCTTTCCCACGGACTCAGTTTGCTTTGCATCTATTTCAGCTGTAATCAACTATTATTATACTGCAGCTCTGTTGGTATGGGGGAGGAAAAATGTTCTATTATTTTATGACTAAATCTTTGCCTCTCTGGGCTACTACCTTCGCAAGTGTTTCTTATCTTTCCTTGTGTCCCACTCCAGTTAAGACAGGAAGGCTAGAGGGGGCTGAGTTGAGAGGAATGGCTTTCCCCCACAGCTCTGGGACAAGGCTGAGATCTTTCCCTTATGGAGTTAGTGGTCTTTTGTCATGACAGATGCTCTGGGTATTTTTCATAAGGTTTATTCTTCTCCCACTGCCACAGCCAGGAGAACATCTTTCTTGGCTCTTCCCTATGAGACTCTTTTGGGGTCCCGGGAGGGAAAACCCCCAAAAGTTTGGGAGTCCCCTAAGACTGCCACCCTCAGGAGTTTCTGATTCTAAAACTAGTTCATGCTTAGCTTCCAGCAACTTGTCAAAATGTCAATTGTTTCTAACAGTTTCTGTCTCCAGCAGCTTCTGCTCCAGGTAAGCTGTCCTGTGCTGTGTCTCTGGATTTGTCTTTCTCTAGATTTCAGGGTGGTGGCTGGCCCTGCGACCCCAATTCACTGATGGTTCCAAGACAAGTTATTGATTTTCAGTCTGTTTAGCTTTTTCTTTTTGTAATGATGTGAGTGACAACTTCACATTCTTTAATGTCTGAGCTGAAGTGCTGCTTCTATTCACCTTCAAAGTCTATGCTTAACCAGCAGCCCTGGTGACCTTTTGGAAACACAAGTCAGAGCATGGTGTTCCACTGTCCCCAATTATTCTCTAGCTGCCAGTTTCTCTCTAATTGAAGGCACAAAACAGTGGCAGCGAGGGAGGGAGAGAGTCAAGGGTTCAAAACCTATTTATTGAGTACTATGCTCGCTTCCTGGGTGATAGGTTCAGTTGTGCTCCAGGCCTCAGCCTCATGTAATATGCCTTTGTAACAAACCTGAACTTACAGCCTTGGAATCTAAAATAAAAGTTGAAAAAATAAAAATAAATAAAATTAGAACAGTTCTGTACTTTATAAAAACTCTAGCTAGATAGATTATAGATATGATAGATATAGATGCACACAGTCTCAGGACCCTGTGTATACTCACCAGCCTTTCCTTCCCTTACTCCACTCCAGCCCTGCTGGCCTCTTCGATGTGCCTTTTATATGCCAGGTAAGCTCCTGCCGCAGAGCTTTTACCCTTGTCATTGCTTCTTCCTGCAATGTGTTTTCCTGGTTATTCTCACTGGCGTCTCCCTTACCTCCTTTAAGTCTCTGACCAATTGTTGCATTATCAGTAAGGTGCTTTATGTAAAATTGACTGCCCTACTATAAGTTACAGCCACCCCTCCACCTCTGTCTTACCGAGCATTTCCTATCCTCTTTCCATGCTTCATTTTTCTCTTCGCACTTATCACTATTTGACAATCTTTTCTATAATTATGTGTTCATTGTATGAACATGTTGTCAGCATACACTAGAATGTACAACACAAGAAGGGAGATTTTTTTTTTTTTTTTTTTTTTGACGGAGTCTCTCTCTTTCACCCAGGCTGGAGTGCAGTGGCGCAATCTCGGCTCACTGCAAGCTCCGCCTCCTGGTTCAGGCCATTCTGCTGCCTCAAGCTCCGGAGTAGCTGGGCTTACAGGCGCCCGCCACCGCACCCGGCTAATTTTTTTTTTTGTATTTTTAGTAGAGACGGGGTTTCACCGTGTTAGACAGGATGGTCTCGATCTCCTGACCTCGTGATCTACCCGCCCTGGCCTCCCAAAGTGCCAGGATTACAGGCGTGAGCCACTGCGCCCTGCCGAGATTTTTACATTGTACAAAATGCCATAGATGCTGCACCGAGGACTGTGCCTGGTAAAGCAAAGGCATTCAGTAATGGATATGTTCAGTATCATTACAGTCATAGTCCTTCTCTTTAAGGAGTTCATGATCTGTTTACAAATAGAATGTACATGCATAAAACAAGGCAAAAGTGTGAAATATTATGAGTTTGATATGCCAGGTAGTGAGGGATGCTTTATCATGAGAGGGTTAGAATCGGGAGTGGAGTTAGTTTCGGATTGTGTGACTGCATCTGTGTGTGACATATACTTCCATTTTGATACAAGGCAAAACTCTTCCAATCCAGGTTTCTTACATTTTTTTCTGTTTATAAGATGTTAATAATAATTCTGGCTACCGTTACTTCCTTAGCAATTATGAGACTGGCAGTAATCTTCCTTAAGACAGATTTTCTTAGTCTAATACATTATTTGAACCTAAGTAAAAGATTAGAAACCCTATAAAGCTAGTCTTGTGTATGGTTTTCTGAGATTACAGATGGAGTTAGGATTTTTTTTTCCTTCCTTTGAAAGCCTTTGCAAATTCTGGAATACTTCAGTCTACCATGTGCTTTAATGGAATATAATTTTAAGCCTCATGAAGCAGTATGCATTAAAACTGCTGCCTTCAGTAATGGGTCCTGTAGACAGCTGCCAGTCATTAACTGATTGGATGCAAATGACGATGGGTAAACCCTGTCAGAGTGACTGTGCTGCTAATTTATGGTTTCAATCTGGATAGTGGAGAAATGATAGCTGATTTGGACTATGTAAACCACAAGTCCTGTCTCATTATGTAGCTGATAATGTCAGGAAAATACTAGACGTAGTTGATTACTGTAGTTTGCTGATTTCACAATGACTCTTTGCATTTCTGTGCTTAGGAAAAAGCAAATTTTCTCTGATGACGCCTTAATGAGCAAGCCACATTATATCTGAAAGGGTTTCCCCCGCCTGCCTTTAAAGCGACTCATTTTTAAAGCCATATTGATTAGTATTTGCTTAAAGAAAGAATTTCTTGATTCATTACAAAGCAGTTAAATGTGTGGTCACCCTTTTTGCCGTGGCCCCCTCTAAATCCCCGTGTGGCTCTGGTCTCTGTAGAATTTGGCACCATTGATCTCTTACCATAGCTTTTAAGCCACTGCTTGGTTTTGACTATCTTTCTCCAATTTCCCACAGCTTTCTCTCTTCTATGATTTTTGCTTCCTCCCTAAACTAATCCATTCTTCAAGTTTTTTGTTGTTTCTTTTTGTTTTGTTTTTTTTTTTTTCCCTAAAACCTGCCTTTATTTTCCCTTCCCTATAGTATCTAGAACATTTCTTGGTATATAGCAGGGATCAATAAATATACAATTGAATTTCTAAGTTATGTTCTTCGTGACCGCCTATGTATGAGGAACTTTTCCACCTGGGTGATCTGCCGGCATCTCAAACTGGTCACCTCTCTTCCCTAAAATCAGCTTCTTGCAAACTTACTTATTAATTAATGTCATAATCCTAGGCTAACAAAGTTACAGATAAGCAGATCAGTGAGCACATAAACATAAAATAATTGTAGTATATATGGCAGCACATCTGGCTTGCTAAAGGCATTTTAAAATTAGGTTATAGATTCAAAATCAAATAGGTTCTGAGAATGGTTTATTAACTATGTCAATTTGATTTAAAAAAATATGACTATGGTGGTTAATTGTTTGAAAGCAATTTCTTAAATAGTTAAGAACAATAAAGAGTGAATCTGCACTTTGGGAGGCCGAGGCGGGCAGATCACGAGGTCAGGAGATTGAGACCATCGTGGCTAACATGGTGAAACCCCATCTCTACTAAAAATACAAAAAATTAGCCGGGCGCGGTGGCGGGCGCCTGTAGTCCCAGCTACTCGGGAGGCTGAGGCAGGAGAATGGCGTGAAGCCGGGAGGCGGAGCTTGCAGTGAGCCGAGATAGCGCCACTGCACTCCAGCCTGGGTGACAGAGCAAGACTCCCTCTCAAAACAAAACAAAACAAAAAAAAGTGAATCTGAGGAAAACTTAAGAGCTAAAGGTTGTTTTTATGCCCATTTTTAATGTAAATATGTGAAAAGATAAATACAAAAGATATATGTAAAATGATATACATATTTGGAACTTTCAAGGTGATTATCCTAGCAGTCTGCATTCACTCCCCCAGTGCAAATGACAAACATTACATTACCTTTTTAGATATAGAAAAACACAGTTGGCCAGGCGCTGTGGCTCACGCCTGCAATCCCAGCACTTTGGGAGGCCGAGGCGGGTGGATCACCTGAGGTCAGGAGGTCGAGACCATTCTGGTCAACATGGTGAAAGCCTGTCTCTACTAAAAATACAAAAATTAGCTGGGCATGGTGGCGGGCACCTGTATTCCCAGCTACTCAGGAGGCTGAGGCAGGAGAATCGCTTGAACCCAGGAGGCAGAGGTTGCAGTGAGCGGAGATCATGTCATTGCACCCCAGCCTGGGCAACAAGAGCGAAACTCTGTCTCAACAAAAAGGAAAAAGAGTGTCAAAATTGTTTCAGTTTTGCAGCGTTTGACAATTTTTTTTCTTTCATAGATTGCTGCGAAATTGGTGGTTCTATTTCAGTTTAACACGGCATCGAATTTTAAGAAACAAGTATGTTGTAAGAATATCATTTAGGAAATAACTCACAATTTAAGTGAAACCCAAGCCTCTAAGCCATGTAAAAATTGACT
>NW_026657605.1:0-4738 GCF_009828535.3 Hylobates moloch | reverse complement strand
AATATTAAGCAAAAGTTACACATCTCAAGCCAGGTTCACCCAGAACACTGCTAGAGAGGATCGACCACCTTAACCCCACCCGGCTTCAAGCTTTACAAGGAGACCCAAGCTGCACACGGGCCTCTGCTTACAATGCTGAAGAGAGGGTATGTTGTGAGCCTGCATGCCCCTTCACCCTGAGATCTGATTCCCTGTCGTCTCCGACATCCTGTCTTTCTGCTTTCTTTCTGGTCGCCCCCCTCCAACTTCCCTCAAGTCCCATGCCCCTATTACACCCAGTAACTTCTCACTTCGAGCCTTTGTGTTTGCTCTTTCCCAGGTGCCTCAGTGGCTTGCTGCTCCCTCCTGTCTTTGCTCCAATAGCACCTCTGCATGGAGGCCTGCCTTGACCTTCTTTCCCCAAGTCAGAAAGCCATCATCCAGAATTTGAAAATGATAGCTTCTCATTGGTATATCTATACCGATGGATCTATTGATTGACTTATTGATAGATATAGTGCCCTCTTTAGCTTGCTTTTGGCCTGACCTGTCTGGAGTGCAGTGGCATGATTTCAGCTCACTGCAGCCTCCACCTTCTGGGCTCAAGCGATCCTCCCACTTCAGCCTCCTGAGTAGGTGGGATTATAGGCATGCGCCGCCATGCCCGGCTAATTTGTGTATTTTTAGAAGAGATGGGGTTTTGCCATGTTGCCCAGGCTGGTCTTGAACTCCTGAACTCAAGTGATCCGCCCGCGTCGGCCTCCCAAAGTGCTGGGATTACAGGCATGAGCCACAGCACCTGGCCTCAAGGGGATTCTTAATGTAATTGTTCACTTTACACTATATAAAAATGTAAAATGATTACTTTTTATATAATTATATATGTATATCTCTAAACTTATACTTTCTCGGTTTTTCTGTTGATATAAAAGCTCTTTATTTTATTTATTTATTTATTTATTTATTTGAGATGGAGTTTCGCTCTTGTTGCCCAGGCTGGAGTGCAATGGTGCAATCTCAGCTCACTGCAACCTCCGCCTCCCTGGTTCAAGCGATTCTCCTGCCTTAGCCTCCCGAGTAGCTGGGATTACAGGCATGCGCCACCACACCCGGCTAATTTTGTGTTTTTTGTAGAGATGGGATTTCTCTGGTTCGAGGCTGGTCTCGAACTCCCCACCTCAGGTGATCCACCCGCCTCGGACTCCCAAAGTGCTGGGATGACAGGTGTGAGCCACTGCGCCCAGCCTTCTTCTCTTTAAAAGTGTGGTCTGCCATTGAGATTTTATTAAGTTAACTATGTTCTTAAACCTGGCACAATCCCCATAGGCTCCATCTAGAAAGCTGACAATCTCCTTCGGGCAAACTCACTGGGGCTTTGCGGTTGTAGACGAGGGGAGTAGGGGGCGATTTCAACGAACATAGCCCTCCCGACAGCGGTGCTATTCATCCTTCAGCATCCTTTGCCTTAACCTCAAACAAAATGGCGGCGCCCACACTGTAGCCTTCCTCGGGCGCCGCCATGTTGGATGACGTTTAGCCTCTCCCTCCCCCGAGAGTCAGCTCCTTGTTAGCCACGCCCACCCCTGGGCTTGCGTGATTCCCCCTCCCCCGGATGCACTGGGCCTGAATCCCATCCTCCTCACCACACCTGGCCAGGCCTGGGTACGATCCAGTCTTCAGCACATATGTACTCTGCCGAGCATTCTGTCTCTGATCGTGACCTCCAGGCCTCAGCGTGACCTGACAAACGTTCCCATGGGAGGTCCGAGGCCTGCATTGCTAGTGCCCCCACTGTAACTAAGGGGATGGCTTGTTGCTAGGAGTTTCCTTGTAGCTAAATTCCAGTTTAGGAACTTAAGCTGCTTGATTGCAGGACAAGATCCTAAATCCCAGGCCTAAGCGTAGTGTTAATGTCAGTCCCTAGACTGATCACCAAGCCCAAGCTTGCGCCCCTCAACCGATTAGACGCCCACCCACCAAAGGGAATGCCTCATCTGAGTCCACTCTCAGCACTCCCATCGTCACCCCACCCCCGCCAGCATGGCACTCTTGACCCTGTCTGAGCCTCCGTGTGGCCACCTGGTCCCATTCAGAGGTGGAGAGCAGGTGGTGAGAGGCACAAGAGTTTATTCTGAGCTCCTTGCGTTGGCCCCTGGCACACCGCTCAGTAGCTTCGTCTCGAGGCTTCCTCTGTCCTCGCATAGTGAGCTGCGAGCAATGGTCGGCTTCTGCAGGCTGGGGCGGATCATGCACACTGAGAGGAGGGAAACGGTACTTGCGGGGAGAGCAGCTGGGGGCCGCTGAAGAGAAAGGGAAAACAATACAAGGGACAATGAGGGTCAGGACACAAACATCCCTACACACTCTTCTCAGGCTGTCCCCTTCACCTTAGGACACTGTCCTTCCCTCCTTCTCCCTCCCACACTGCCTCCCAGGCATCCCTCCCTGCTCCTGGAGGCAAGCAGGTCCCTGACATCATTGACCCTTCAGGCACACGCACAAGTGCCAACCTGTTCTGGCTGCGGTTCACAGGCCAGCCGGGAAACAACAGCTTTAGCTCTTATACAGGAACACACACCTCTCATGCCCATCCAGGAAAGAATGGGTAAGCCTCTGCCTGAATGGCCAACATTCACCACCACCACCCAGGACCTTCAGAGACGTCTTGAGGCAGGAACTGGCGTCTTGGGAGGTGATGATCATGATCGTAGAGTCTCTGAGACCTGCCCACTGATATTTGTCATCCATGAGACTGTTAATGCCCACTGGGGGCACAATGGGGAAGGACTTGGCGATTGTCATCAGCAGCAAGAAGTTACCTCTTGGGTAATGACTCATTCGGAACGCGGTGGCTCATGCCTGTAATCCCAGCACTTTGGGAAGCTGAGGCAGGGGGATCAGTTGAGGCCAGGAGTTCAAGACCAGCCTGGGCAACATGGTGGAATCCCTTCTCTACAAAAAGTACAAAAACTAGCCGGGTGTGGTGGTGTGCACCTGTAGTCCCAGCTACTCAGGAGGCTGAGGCAGGAGAATCGCTTGAACCTGGGAGGCAGGGGAGGCGGAGGTTGCAGTGAGCCGAGATCACCCCACTGCTCTCCAGTCTAGGCAACAGAGTGAGACCTCAGGTGATCCACCCGCCTCAGCCTCCCAAAGTGTTGGGATTACAGGCGTGAGCCACCACACCTGGCCAGCTCACATTTATTTCAGTATTTGATATGAGAAGTGTTTGGGGTCTTTATTTAGAAGTTTGGTGATATTTTGGTGATCAGAAATATGCCATAGGAGCTTAACCCTTGTTATGTCAATTAGCCTATGGAAAGATTGTTTTTTGTTGTATGTTGTTTCTCTTAAAGTCAAAGTTTCCAAGAACCTATGGAGAATGTTAAGTGAGGACTTCCTGTATACCAGATGAGTTGAAGAAAATTTCAAGATGTGAGTGAGAAAGCAACTAGGATTTTACAATGTGATCTCATCTTTGTACAAAAAACAAAAAAACCCACAAAAAACAAAAAAAGCCGGGTGCAGTGGCTCACCCTTGTAATCCCAGCACTTTTGGAGGCTGAGGCAGGCAGATCACCTGAGGTCGGGAGTTCGAGACCAGCCTGACCAACATGGAGAAACCCCGTCTCTACTAAAAATTCGAAATTAGCCAGGCATAGTGGCGCATGCCTGTAATCCCAGCTTCTCAGAAGGCTGAGGCAGGAGAATCGCTTGAACCCGGGAGATGGAGGTTGCAGTGAGCTGAGATCGCACCATTGCACCCCAGTCTGGGCAACAAGAACGAAACTCCATCTCAAAAAAAAAAAAAAGGAACATGCCAGCGGGGTGGGGGGGGGGGGGGGGAATAGCATTAGGAGATATACCTAATGTAAATGACGAGTTAATGGGTGCAGCACACCAACATGGCACATGTATACATATGTAACAAACCTGCACATTGTGCACATGTACCCTAGAAGTTAAAGTATATTAAAATATATATGTATATATAAAATACAACCCAACCAAAAACAGTTCACATATGTGTTGGTTGTGTGCCCTTGAGAAATTTCCTTAGCTTCTCTGTTTATCAACACCATGGAGATAATAACAGTATGGGGTTTTCGTAAAATATAGTATGTATGTAAAGTCCTGGTTCTTGCTTTGTAGTAAATGTTCAATACATGTCAGCAACTTATCAGAAAAAGGCATGGAAGGACATTGCCAATCGAGAAAAATGATAAGACAAGTCTCAATCATTTTAGGTTTATTTGCCAAAGCTAAGGAAGTGTACCCATGACACAGCCTCAGGAAGTCCTAATGACATGTGCCCAAGGTGATTGGGACACAGCTTGGTTTTATACATTTTAGGGAGACATGAGACATCAATCAATATATGTAAGAAGTACACTAGTTTCATGTAGAAAGGCAGCGACAACTCTTGAAGCTGGGAGGGGGCTTCCAGGTCACAGGTAGGTGAGAGAGAAATGGTTGCATTCTTTTGGTTTCTGAAAAGCCTTTCCAAAGGAGGCAATCAGAATATGCATTAATCTCAGTGAGCAGAGGGATGACTTCGAATAGAATGAGGCAGATTTGCCCTGAGCAGTTACCAGCTTGAAGGGGCCGAAGATATTTTCCTTTCACAACATAAACCGGGATGCAGAAACTGGTTACCAGGTGGAAGGAGGAAAGAAAACAAAATAACATTAAAATAGATAGCTGTGAAAAATCATTATAATAGCATAAATATTATGATCCACTTTGGTAGAATTACGTGTGT
>NW_026657604.1:0-4739 GCF_009828535.3 Hylobates moloch | reverse complement strand
GAACGGAGAATAGGAGTATGACTAGACAGAAGATAGTAGGGATGACAAGTTTTTTTGGGGCACAGTCTAAGTTGGTCCAGTGTCTGGAATGAGACTGGGGCCTAATACAAAGGAGTGTCTATACAGGAGCTCAAATGGGCTGTACCTTGTAGCATTCTGAGGACAGGTCTGACTTCTGAGAAGGGAAAGTGGTAAAAGTGTTGTCCAGTCCTTTTTAAGTTGGTGGCTGAGCTTGGTGAGGTGTGTTCGTAAAAGACCTTTGGTCCGTTCTACTTTTCTTGAAGAAGGAGGACCATAAGGGATATAAAGGTTTCACTGAATACTAAGAGCCTGAGAAACTGCTTGGGTGATTTGACTAGTAAAAGCTGGTCCGTTATCAGACTGTATAGAAGTGGGAAGGCTGAACCGAGGAATTACGTCTGACAGAAGGGAAGAAATGACCGCGGTGGCCTTCTCAGACCCTGTGGGGAAGGCCTCTACCCATCCAGTGAGAGTGTCTACCCAGACTAAGAGATATTTTAGTTTTCTGACTCGAGGCATGTGATAAAGTCAATTTGCCAGTCCTGGGCAGGGGCAAATCCCCGAGCTTGATGTGTAGGAAAGGGAGGAGGCCTGAACAATCCCTGAGGGGTAGTAGAATAGCAGATTGAACACTGAGAAGTGATCTTCTTGAGGATAGATTTCCATCATGGAAAGGAAATGAGAGGTTCTAAGAGATGGGCTTAGCGGCTTGTAACCTACATGGAGGAGGTTATGAAATGACGACAGAATAGAATGGGCCTGTGAAGCTGGAAGGAGATATTTTCCTTGGTCTAAGAACCATTTGCCTTGTGTAGGAAGAGATTGATAGGTGGAAGTTTCAGCGGGGGAGTAGGTGGGAGTGACTGAAGTGAAGGAGAAAGACTGGCCCTGAGGGACAGAAGTTGGAGAGCTAGCTGCTTGTCTAGCCACCTTATCGACATAAGTGTTGCCTAGAGCAATGGGATCTGACACCTTTTGATGCCCCTTGCAGTGAATGACCCCAGCTTCCTTTGGAAGTAAAGCGGCCTTAAGCAGAGTTTTTATTAAAGAGGCATTAATGATGGAGGACCCTTGTGTAGTGAGGAAACCTCTTTCAGCCCATATGACTGCATGGTAGTGCAGAATATGAAAGGCATATTTAGAATCAGTATAGATATTGACGTGCAGTCCTTTTGCAAGAGTGAGGGCTTGAGTAAGGCAACTAGTTCGGCTTGCTGAGAGGTAGTGGAGGGGGGCAGAGTGGTAGCCTCAATGATAGATGTGGAAGATACGATAGCATAGCCTGCCTTTGCTGGTGTGTGGCGATTAGGCCTGGTGGAACTGCCATCAATAAACCACGTGTGATCAGGGTGAGAAACAGGGAAGAAGGAAATGTGGGGAAATGGGGTGAACGTCAGGTGGATCAGAGAGATGCAGTCATGAGGGTCAGGTGTGGTATCCAGAATAATGTGGGAGGCTGGATTGAAGTCCAGGCCAGGAACAATGGTAATTGTGGGAGACTCAACAAAGAGTGAGTATAGCTGAAGGAGTCAGGGAGCAGAAAGTATATGTGTCAGGTGTGAGGAAGAAAATAGATTTTAGAAATTATGAGAGCTGTAGAGAGTGAGTTGACCATAGTTTGTGATTTTGAGGGCCTCTAAAAGTATTAGGGTGGCAGCAGCGGCTGCACGGAGACATGATGGCCAGCCTAAAACAGTAAGGTCAAGTTGTTTGGACAAAAAGGCTACAGGATGCGATCCTGGTCCTTGTGTAAGAATTCCAACTGCACAGCCCTGCACTTCGGCTGTGTGTAATGAAAAGGGTTGGGATGGGTCAGGGAGAGCTAGAGTGGGGGCAGTCTCTAAAGCTGTTTTCAAGGAAAGAGGAGTGGGGAAAGGATTTAGGATCTATGGGGTCAGCTAGGTTTCCTTTTGTGAGTTTATATAATGGTTTTGTTAGGATGGCAAAACCAAGTATCCAAAGGCAAAAGTATCCAACCATGCCCAGGAAGGAAAGGAGTTTTTTTTTGTAGAAGGGGTTGGGGTTTGAGAGATTAGTCAGACACGATTGGCAGAGAGAGCACGTGTGTTTTTATGGAGAATTATGCCGAGGTAGGTAATGGATGGAGAATAAATTTGAGCTTTGGAGGGGGATACCCGATATCCTTTGGAGAATAAATGCTGAAGAAGCAGAAGTGTGTCTTGTTGAGAGGATTCAAAGGAGGGGCTACAAAGAAGAAGGTCATCAATATATTGAATAAGGTGAGAAGCGGAGGGGTGAAAAGAAAGTAGATAATGAGAAAGAGCTTGGCTGAAGTAATGAGGGCTGTCCCTGAAACCTTGTGGCAGCACAGCCCAGGTAAGCTGCTGGGACTGATGGGTGTCGGGGTCAGTCCAGGTGAAAGCAAAGAGAAGCTGGGATGAGGGGTGCAGGGGAATAGTGAAAAAAGCATCTTTAAGATCAAGAACGGAATAGTGAGTTGTGGAGGAAGGTATTGAGGACAAAACAGTGTATGGGTTGGGCACCACAGGGTGGATAGGCAAAACAATTTGGTTGATAAGGCGCAGATCTTGAACTAATCTGTAAGACTTGCCCGATTTTTGGACAGGTAAAATGGGGGAATTGTAAGGAGAGTTATACGTTTTAGAAGCCCATGCTGTATCAGGTGAGTGATAACAAGCTTTAATCCTTTTAAAGCATGCTGTGGGATGGGATATTGGCGTTGAGCGGGGTAAGGGTGATTAGGTTTTAATGGGATGGTAACAGGCATGTGATCTGTTGCCAGGAAAGGAGTAGAGATGTCCCATACTTGTGGGTTAAGGTAGGGGGATACGAGAGGAAGACGCGAAGGAGGCTTTGGGTTGGGGAGAAGGGTGGCAATGAGATGCAGCTGTAGTCCATGAATAGTCAGGGAAGCAGATAATTTGGTTAAAATGTCTCAGCCTAGTAAGGGAATTGGGCAGGTGGGGATAACTAAAAAAGAGGGCATAAAAGAGTGTTGTCCAAGTTGGCATCAGAGTGGGGGAGTTTTCAGGGGTTTAGAAGCCTGGCCGTCAATACCCACAACAGTTATGGAGGCAAGGGAAACAGGCCCTTGAAGGTAATGTGGAGTGGGTAGCCTCTGTATTGACTAAGGGGATGGACTTACCTTCCACTGTGAGAGTTACCTGAAGCTCGGCGTCCATGATGGTCTACGGGGCTTCCGAGGCGATTGGGCAGCATCAGTCTTCAGCTGCTAAGCCGAGGAGTCAGTCAGAGGGACTTGGGCCAGAGTTCCAGGGGCTCTGGGAGTGGCTGCCAGGTGAGTTGAACAGTCTGATTTCCAGTGGGGTCCTGCACAGATGGGACACGGCTTAGGAGGAATCCTGGGCTGCAGGCATTCCTTGGCCTGGTGGTCAGATTTCTGGCACTTGTAGCAAGCTCCTGGGGGAGGAGGTTCTGGAGGAATGCCTGGCCTCTGCGGTTCAGGCGTTTGGAAGTTCTTGTGTGCTGGAGATGTGGCTGGGGTTTGTCTCAGTGGAGGCAGGGAATTGCAACTTTTTTCTATTATTGTACATCTTGAAGGCGAGGTTAATTAAATCCTATTGTGGGGTTTGAGGGCCGGAATTTAATTTTTGGAGTTTTATTTAATGTCGGGAGCAGATTGGGTAATAAAATGTATTTTGAGAATAAGACGGCCTTTTGACCTTTTAGGGTCTAGGGCTGTAAAGTGTCTCAGGGTTGCTGCCAAACGAGTCATGAACTGGGCTGTTTCATTCGCGTCCGTGTGAAGAGACCACCAAATAGGCTTTGTGTGAGCAATAAAGCTTTTAATCACCTGGGTGCAGGCGGGCTGAATCTGAAAAGAGAGTCAGCAAAGGGTGGTGGATTATCATTAGTTCTTATAGGTTTTGGGATAGGCGGTGAAGTTAAGAGCAATGTTTTGCGGGCAGGGGTGGATCTCACAAAGTACATTCTCAAGGGTGGGGAGAATTACAAAGAATCTTCTTAAGGGTGGGGGAGATTACAAAGTACATTGATCAGTTAGGGTGGGGCAGGAACAAATCACAATGGTGGAATGTCATCAGTTAAGGCTATTTTTACTTCTTTTGTGGATCTTCAGTTACTTCAGGCCATCTGGATGTATATATACAAGTCACAGGGGATGCGATGGCTTGGCTTGGGCTCAGAGGCCTGACATTCCTGCCTTCTTATATTAATCAGAAAAACAAAATAGTGTTGAAGTCTTGGCGGTGAAAATTTTTGGGGGGTGGAATGGAGAGAGAATGGGCGACGTTTCTCAGGGCTGCTTCAAGTGGGGTTAGGGGCGGCGTGGGAACCTAGAGTGGGAGAGATTAAGCTGAAGGGAGGTCTTGTGGTAAGGGGTGATATTGCGGGGATGTTAGAAGAAACATTTCTCGTATAGAATGATTGGTGATGGCCTGGATACGGTTTTGGATGAATTGAGAAACTAAATGGAATAAGAGAAGGAGAAAAACAGGTATAAAAGGTCTAAGAATTGGGAGGACCTAGGACATCTGATTAGAGAGTGCCTAAGGAGATTCAGCATAGTCCTGCCAGCAAAGATTATTTATTTACTTCAAGAGTTTAGAGTGGCAGTTTGGGGATAGCACGAGGAGTTAGCTGTGATGGCTTGGAGAAACAGTGTAAACCGGCAGTGTAAACAAGAGCAGGGCATGTATGAGTAGTTGGGAACGGAGAATAGGAGTATGACTAGACAGAAGATAGTAGGGATGACA
>NW_026657603.1:0-4739 GCF_009828535.3 Hylobates moloch | reverse complement strand
TGAATCGCTCCCAGATGAAGTAACCCAGGCTGGCGATCCCGAGGGCCGGTGAGCGCACGGTCAGCCGACACGGCCGTGGGCCGAGCACTCAGCCTGCACTGGGCACACAACATTTTCCCAGAGTTCGAGGTCCTGCTGGTCCTGGAGGCAGAAGACTGCTTTTCTCTTTGCCTTCCTTTCTCTGTTTCTTGCTCCTTTTCTCCCTCTGTCCATCCTTCCCTCTGTTCTTCCTTGTCTCCCTCTCTCCCTCCCTCCCTCTGTTCTTCTCTCCTTCCCTCTCTCCCTCCATCCATACCTCCCTTTCTCAATCCTTCCCTCCCTCCCTTCCTCTCTTTTTCTTCCCTCCCTCCCTTCCTCTCTTTTTCTTTCCCTCCCTCCCTCCCTCCATCCCTTCCATGTTCCCTCCGTTCATCCGTCCTTTCCTCCCTCTGTCCCTCCCTCTCACTTTGTCTCCGTTCCTTTCCCCATCTCTGCCTGGCTTCCCTCCGCCTGGAAAGGGCAGAACCACAGTTTGCGCGAGATCTCGGAGTCTACATTTAGTTACCGGGCGCTCCACATGATGCCGACGAGGATGGCGGAGCACAGGTGGGCAAGTGAGGGTGGAGCTGGGAGGTAGTGGAGTTGAGCCGCTGAAAGGAGAGCAGGCCTGGCCGCTGCCCGGGCTGGTGTTTCCCGGGGTGCAGGTCTCCGCCTACACCACTGAAGAACGCGGGGGGGGGGGGGGGGGGGGTGGGGCGGGGGGGGGGGGGGGAAGGGATGAGAGCCCTGCGTGGGCTGGTCCCAAACCCTAGCCGGCTGCCCGCGGACCCGCGCATGCGCAGTAGACGGCCTATCTCTGAGTACCTGGGCTGGCTCTGAAATCCTTGGGATGCTCAGGAAAGAATGACAGCCCTCCTTTCTGTGGAGTCTCTCGCGGGACCTGGACTCAGGGATCCTAAACAGGTCAGCTGGAAGGGAAGACACAGGTCTCCATACTGAACCAGAGGTTCACTGCGAAAGAGGGGCCACCGCCCTGCCCCCTCCCGGTCCCAACCCCGCGTCCTAAAGCTCCTCCAGCTGAGCCCAGTGTTCTTCCTGGCTGAGGAGTGGTTCCAGAAAAGCGGGCTCTTCCACCTCTTTCAACTCCCCCAGTGGCTCCGTTGCTAGGAAAGGTTGTGCCTATTGCTGAAATTCTGGTGTCGACAGGAGCTCATATAACAGGGTGGATGCTACTGCAGATGAACGCTCCAGCTCCTGGAGCGGTTGGGAGGGTGCCTGGATGGCTTACATCTGCTTCTGACACGCAGAGGCCTCCATGGGGACCCTGGCCCCAGCCCCAGTACGGACTCGTGTGGGACGTGTGCGGCGCAAGCACACCTTGCCCTTGTGACTCAGCCTGAGAGCCTCAAGTTGTCCCACTGAGCACGCACTCAGAAGGCCGCCGTGCTGCGGGTCCTGGTCCCCCTGCCATCTATTTGACTCAGCCTGAGCGGCCCAAGATGTCCCATTGAGCACGCACCCAGAAAGCCGCCGTATTGCGGGTCCTGGTCCCCCTGCCATCTGTTCGGGTGCGGAGGTCACCCAGGGGTCTGAGGGTGGGACAGCGCCACTTCCGAAGGAGCCAGGGCAGCAAACCCAAAATCCCCGTGTGCCGCGGCAGGTTGGGAGATTCCTTCTGCCTGCGAAGCCTGGCTGGGCTGCAGCAGAGGGGCGATCCTTGCTGCCTGGTTCACGAAAGCACCCTGTTCCCCACGCCCTGGCGTGGGTGAAGGCGACCAAGGAGGGAGGGTGGCACCCGCGGTGGGCCGCGTTGCACAGGCCGCCTGCGTGCACGGGTTCCCTGCCACCCTGGCCTGGATGCCTGGACCTTCGATTCTGACACGAAATCTGAATCCTGGACTCCAAAAGTCAGGTCTCTCTGGCCAGTTCGGGTATGGGTTCCGCTCAAAGCACGCTGGCAGGGCATCTTTTTCGTTCAGATTACAAAGGAGTCTCCTCCGCCGTCCTCGTCCTCGCGGGGAAGGGGCTGTCAGAAGGTGTCAGGAGAGCCATCGTGAGGGCACCTGGCTGGAATTTCACGGACAGACACGGGCAGAGAGAGGCCGGCGTCTCCCGTGCGCCTCAATTGGCCTCTGTACTGCATGCAGGTCCAGTCAGGAGTCCGACCCCGCCAGTGGCCCTTATGAAGACCCACCAGCTTCACCCTTTCATGAATATGCATGAGCACCCAAGGGCCCTGGGTAACCCTCCCTCCGAAGCCAGAAACCACGGACACAGGGCCTTGTGTGGTAGGTGAAGTGGGGGCCAGATCGGCCGGGAAAGGGGGCTTCTGGGGCTGGCTCTCTGAGTTCTCCAGAATTCTATGGAAACTGGAAGTTTCTCTCTGGGCTCACACACGATTTCAGGGCGAAACCACCCTGGAAGCGTGGAGTGTGGAACTGAAACTCCATGACAGTCTGGAGTTTTCCAAGCCCTCTCCGGGAAGACGGCAATGCCTGTGGGTGTCACCGTTGCTGTGATAGTCTCACACAAGCAGGTGTGTGGATCTCATTCATTTTCTTTTTTTTAATTTTCATTTTTTATTTCTACCTCTTAAAGTCAATGATAAAGTCACAAGTGTATAATGAATGCATTTAAAAACATAAAAGATACATTTTAGTGACAAGAAGTATGCAATGATCATGAAAATCTACCGTACACTTTGCCAAGGTCAAAGAATGAAGGACAATATGGAAAAGCCAATCTTCAAATATATCCTTAAAAAAACTCTCTCCTATATAGTAAAAGCATCATCTAAACAGCAGCTCCAACAGAAAAAAAAAAAAAAAAAAAAAAAAAACAGGGTAGATGAGACAGATAACTTTCCCCAGGTTTTCCGGATAAAAACATGTGGTCACCAGGAATTCAAGGTAACTTCAAAAGCCACATTTAATTCAAAATAAAATGAACATTTCTGACAGATGACAACAGTATTATACTGATTTGTTTTATTTCCTAGATACAAATGATATGGGGCGTTTCTTAACAGTTTAGTAATCATCTAAGAATAACTGTAGAAGTAACCCCAATTCCACCATCCCAGCCACTGGTATAAAACAAATAACCTTCCATTGATACTGTCTTTCACATAACTAAAATATCCTCACTTACTTGGAACAATTTCATGCTTACACATGATCACAAACACTTGTTTTTAGATGTTATGGAATTATTGGAGCTGAGATTTTTGAAACAATATCTGAATCTTAGCAGAGAGATAATAATCCTTTCACTATACATTGATTGGGCTTCCTTAACCAAATCTGAGCAACTATTGTAATAATAATGCTGGTGGTAGTCCATGATACTCTCAAATTTTTCCCTTTAAGAAATATATAATCCACGTAACTCTAGCAAATATGTTACATTGCACACTTTCTTAACAAGGAATGGCTGTTTTCAGGCCTTTTCAGGAAAACAAACAAACAAACAATGGCAGTTACTACCTGTGTTTTATCACTGATGAGCTACAATAAAGCTCAAATATGGACAGTTTAATTATGTGATATTAAATAAAAAATGAAAACCATTATAGTTTTACCAAAAGAAACATAAAAAATATAGGAAGAAGTCAAATGAGCATGGCATAAGTCCCAAAGATTACACTATGATTCTGAACAGGATTTTCAAAACAAAGAGTATCTACATACAATTTCTGTAAATATTTCTTGTACTAGAAAGATCCAAAGCAAATGTAGGCTCAGCCCTACCTTGTCAAAGATAAATATTCAGATAAACTAGAAGTTCCATCTGCTAAAGTGCATCCGCTGACCAGGTCTACCATGGCCCTGCTACTTACAGCCATCTAAGAAAGTGGCCTCACTCACGCTCATTCACTCGTTCTGTGGCCTATCAAGAGTCACACATAACAATTGTTTTGCTTTTTTAAGAAAACCAAATACTTTATACAGTGAACTACAGAAAAAAAAATTCTAAATATACTTTTAAAGTCCTAGAGAGTTAAGATAACATCATTTTTTAAAATACTGAAAATGTA
Organism: Hylobates moloch; assembly: GCF_009828535.3. NCBI lineage: Eukaryota > Metazoa > Chordata > Mammalia > Primates > Hylobatidae > Hylobates > Hylobates moloch. Next base: position 724 of record NW_026657603.1, on the reverse strand, counting down.
AAGGGTCCATAGAAAGAGTTGTATTAAGTACATACTTCCTATTTTAATAATTCACTTGCTGTGCGCTTAAAATCTGTATGAGAGAAGCAAATATTTTACTCATATCTTTTGTCAAGAGATTCAAAAGCAGAAGTAGCAGTGCTGTAAAATTTCATAAAATTTGTGGGATTTTTAAAAGCTAAATTATTCAATATTTTGTATTGTTATTGCACTCATATATTGCCCAGAATATATATCCAGCAACACAGCAACAGTGATTGCAACAAAAGTAAGGTAAATAGATCTACAAAGCGTTTGATTTCCTTAGCAGATAAATGAAGTTTTCATAGAGGAAATGCAAATTCAGATCAGGTTACATAAGCTTAACAATTATTTAAACCTTATATAAAATTAAATCTAACCCTCACCACTACAAATCTGTAAGGAATCACTGTCAGGAATCTACAGGACTTGGCTCGTATTTACATTCGACGCACACTTAGAAATTTCGTAAATGATGAGATGCAGGCCAAGGGGGTTCCTCAAAGGGCTCCACCCAAAAGGAAAAGAAAGTGAGTTAAACATAGAATTACCACTTACCTATTTGTGGGTAGTCAGCTTATTCCTCAGCCTCTAGACAGTGAGGAGGATGAAAAAATGGAAGAAGGTAACAAAGAAGAGGAAGAAAAAGATCAGTGAAGCGATGAAGCCAGAGGAGCCACCTCAATATTTGCTGAGAGAAAAA
>NW_026657602.1:0-4740 GCF_009828535.3 Hylobates moloch | reverse complement strand
GAACGGAGAATAGGAGTATGACTAGACAGAAGATAGTAGGGATGACAAGTTTTTTTGGGGCACAGTCTAAGTTGGTCCAGTGTCTGGAATGAGACTGGGGCCTAATACAAAGGAGTGTCTATACAGGAGCTCAAATGGGCTGTACCTTGTAGCATTCTGAGGACAGGTCTGACTTCTGAGAAGGGAAAGTGGTAAAAGTGTTGTCCAGTCCTTTTTAAGTTGGTGGCTGAGCTTGGTGAGGTGTGTTCGTAAAAGACCTTTGGTCCGTTCTACTTTTCTTGAAGAAGGAGGACCATAAGGGATATAAAGGTTTCACTGAATACTAAGAGCCTGAGAAACTGCTTGGGTGATTTGACTAGTAAAAGCTGGTCCGTTATCAGACTGTATAGAAGTGGGAAGGCTGAACCGAGGAATTACGTCTGACAGAAGGGAAGAAATGACCGCGGTGGCCTTCTCAGACCCTGTGGGGAAGGCCTCTACCCATCCAGTGAGAGTGTCTACCCAGACTAAGAGATATTTTAGTTTTCTGACTCGAGGCATGTGATAAAGTCAATTTGCCAGTCCTGGGCAGGGGCAAATCCCCGAGCTTGATGTGTAGGAAAGGGAGGAGGCCTGAACAATCCCTGAGGGGTAGTAGAATAGCAGATTGAACACTGAGAAGTGATCTTCTTGAGGATAGATTTCCATCATGGAAAGGAAATGAGAGGTTCTAAGAGATGGGCTTAGCGGCTTGTAACCTACATGGAGGAGGTTATGAAATGACGACAGAATAGAATGGGCCTGTGAAGCTGGAAGGAGATATTTTCCTTGGTCTAAGAACCATTTGCCTTGTGTAGGAAGAGATTGATAGGTGGAAGTTTCAGCGGGGGAGTAGGTGGGAGTGACTGAAGTGAAGGAGAAAAACTGGCCCTGAGGGACAGAAGTTGGAGAGCTAGCTGCTTGTCTAGCCACCTTATCGGCATAAGCGTTGCCTAGAGCAATGGGATCTGACACCTTTTGATGCCCCTTGCAGTGAATGACCCCAGCTTCCTTTGGAAGTAAAGCGGCCTTAAGCAGAGTTTTTATTAAAGAGGCATTAATGATGGAGGACCCTTGTGTAGTGAGGAAACCTCTTTCAGCCCATATGACTGCATGGTAGTGCAGAATATGAAAGGCATATTTAGAATCAGTATAGATATTGACGTGCAGTCCTTTTGCAAGAGTGAGGGCTTGAGTAAGGCAACTAGTTCGGCTTGCTGAGAGGTAGTGGAGGGGGGCAGAGCGGTAGCCTCAATGATAGATGTGGAAGATACGATAGCATAGCCTGCCTTTGCTGGTGTGTGGCGATTAGGCCTGGTGGAACTGCCATCAATAAACCACGTGTGATCAGGGTGAGAAACAGGGAAGAAGGAAATGTGGGGAAATGGGGTGAACGTCAGGTGGATCAGAGAGATGCAGTCATGAGGGTCAGGTGTGGTATCCAGAATAATGTGGGAGGCTGGATTGAAGTCCAGGCCAGGAACAATGGTAATTGTGGGAGACTCAACAAAGAGTGAGTATAGCTGAAGGAGTCAGGGAGCAGAAAGTATATGTGTCAGGTGTGAGGAAGAAAATAGATTTTGGAAATTATGAGAGCTGTAGAGAGTGAGTTGACCATAGTTTGTGATTTTGAGGGCCTCTAAAAGTATTAGGGTGGCAGCAGCGGCTGCACGGAGACATGATGGCCAGCCTAAAACAGTAAGGTCAAGTTGTTTGGACAAAAAGGCTACAGGATGCGATCCTGGTCCTTGTGTAAGAATTCCAACTGCACAGCCCTGCACTTCGGCTGTGTGTAATGAAAAGGGTTGGGATGGGTCAGGGAGAGCTAGAGTGGGGGCAGTCTCTAAAGCTGTTTTCAAGGAAAGAGGAGTGGGGAAAGGATTTAGGATCTATGGGGTCAGCTAGGTTTCCTTTTGTGAGTTTATATAATGGTTTTGTTAGGATGGCAAAACCAAGTATCCAAAGGCAAAAGTATCCAACCATGCCCAGGAAGGAAAGGAGTTGTTTTTTTGTAGAAGGGGTTGGGGTTTGAGAGATTAGTCAGACACGATTGGCAGAGAGAGCACGTGTGTTTTTATGGAGAATTATGCCGAGGTAGGTAATGGATGGAGAATAAATTTGAGCTTTGGAGGGGGATACCCGATATCCTTTGGAGAATAAATGCTGAAGAAGCAGAAGTGTGTCTTGTTGAGAGGATTCAAAGGAGGGGCTACAAAGAAGAAGGTCATCAATATATTGAATAAGGTGAGAAGCGGAGGGGTGAAAAGAAAGTAGATAATGAGAAAGAGCTTGGCTGAAGTAATGAGGGCTGTCCCTGAAACCTTGTGGCAGCACAGCCCAGGTAAGCTGCTGGGACTGATGGGTGTCGGGGTCAGTCCAGGTGAAAGCAAAGAGAGGCTGGGATGAGGGGTGCAGGGGAATAGTGAAAAAAGCATCTTTAAGATCAAGAATGGAATAGTGAGTTGTGGAGGAAGGTATTGAGGACAAAACAGTGTATGGGTTGGGCACCACAGGGTGGATAGGCAAAACAATTTGGTTGATAAGGCGCAGATCTTGAACTAATCTGTAAGACTTGCCCGATTTTTGGACAGGTAAAATGGGGGAATTGTAAGGAGAGTTATACGTTTTAGAAGCCCATGCTGTATCAGGTGAGTGATAACAAGCTTTAATCCTTTTAAAGCATGCTGTGGGATGGGATATTGGCGTTGAGCGGGGTAAGGGTGATTAGGTTTTAATGGGATGGTAACAGGCATGTGATCTGTTGCCAGGAAAGGAGTAGAGATGTCCCATACTTGTGGGTTAAGGTAGGGGGATACGAGAGGAAGACGCGAAGGAGGCTTTGGGTTGGGGAGAAGGGTGGCAATGAGATGCAGCTGTAGTCCATGAATAGTCAGGGAAGCAGATAATTTGGTTAAAATGTCTCAGCCTAGTAAGGGAATTGGGCAGGTGGGGATAACTAAAAAAGAGGGCATAAAAGAGTGTTGTCCAAGTTGGCATCAGAGTGGGGGAGTTTTCAGGGGTTTAGAAGCCTGGCCGTCAATACCCACAACAGTTATGGAGGCAAGGGAAACAGGCCCTTGAAGGTAATGTGGAGTGGGTAGCCTCTGTATTGACTAAGGGGATGGACTTACCTTCCACTGTGAGAGTTACCTGAAGCTCGGCGTCCATGATGGTCTACGGGGCTTCCGAGGCGATTGGGCAGCATCAGTCTTCAGCTGCTAAGCCGAGGAGTCAGTCAGAGGGACTTGGGCCAGAGTTCCAGGGGCTCTGGGAGTGGCTGCCAGGTGAGTTGAACAGTCTGATTTCCAGTGGGGTCCTGCACAGATGGGACACGGCTTAGGAGGAATCCTGGGCTGCAGGCATTCCTTGGCCTGGTGGTCAGATTTCTGGCACTTGTAGCAAGCTCCTGGGGGAGGAGGTTCTGGAGGAATGCCTGGCCTCTGCGGTTCAGGCGTTTGGAAGTTCTTGTGTGCTGGAGATGTGGCTGGGGTTTGTCTCAGTGGAGGCAGGGAATTGCAACTTTTTTCTATTATTGTACATCTTGAAGGCGAGGTTAATTAAATCCTATTGTGGGGTTTGAGGGCCGGAATTTAATTTTTGGAGTTTTATTTAATGTCGGGAGCAGATTGGGTAATAAAATGTATTTTGAGAATAAGACGGCCTTTTGACCTTTTAGGGTCTAGGGCTGTAAAGTGTCTCAGGGTTGCTGCCAAACGAGTCATGAACTGGGCTGTTTCATTCGCGTCCGTGTGAAGAGACCACCAAATAGGCTTTGTGTGAGCAATAAAGCTTTTAATCACCTGGGTGCAGGCGGGCTGAATCTGAAAAGAGAGTCAGCAAAGGGTGGTGGATTATCATTAGTTCTTATAGGTTTTGGGATAGGCGGTGAAGTTAAGAGCAATGTTTTGCGGGCAGGGGTGGATCTCACAAAGTACATTCTCAAGGGTGGGGAGAATTACAAAGAATCTTCTTAAGGGTGGGGGAGATTACAAAGTACATTGATCAGTTAGGGTGGGGCAGGAACAAATCACAATGGTGGAATGTCATCAGTTAAGGCTATTTTTACTTCTTTTGTGGATCTTCAGTTACTTCAGGCCATCTGGATGTATATATACAAGTCACAGGGGATGCGATGGCTTGGCTTGGGCTCAGAGGCCTGACATTCCTGCCTTCTTATATTAATCAGAAAAACAAAATAGTGTTGAAGTCTTGGCGGTGAAAATTTTTGGGGGGTGGAATGGAGAGAGAATGGGCGACGTTTCTCAGGGCTGCTTCAAGCGGGGTTAGGGGCGGCGTGGGAACCTAGAGTGGGAGAGATTAAGCTGAAGGGAGGTCTTGTGGTAAGGGGTGATATTGCGGGGATGTTAGAAGAAACATTTCTCGTATAGAATGATTGGTGATGGCCTGGATACGGTTTTGGATGAATTGAGAAACTAAATGGAATAAGAGAAGGAGAAAAACAGGTATAAAAGGTCTAAGAATTGGGAGGACCTAGGACATCTGATTAGAGAGTGCCTAAGGAGATTCAGCATAGTCCTGCCAGCAAAGATTATTTATTTACTTCAAGAGTTTAGAGTGGCAGTTTGGGGATAGCACGAGGAGTTAGCTGTGATGGCTTGGAGAAACAGTGTAAACCGGCAGTGTAAACAAGAGCAGGGCATGTATGAGTAGTTGGGAACGGAGAATAGGAGTATGACTAGACAGAAGATAGTAGGGATGACA
>NW_026657601.1:0-4741 GCF_009828535.3 Hylobates moloch | reverse complement strand
AGAATATTTATATACATATATATATATATATGTATATAAATATTCTCCAAAACTAATAGAACCCCAATAAAGAAATAATTTCCAAACTTTAGCAAAATGTTTGTGTGATAATAATGCGACTTTTAATTCTGCAGCATTGCTATTAGCATATTAGTTCCACAAGACATTTTAACTGACTTCATTGTTGACACAGAAAAAAATGTTCACTTTTTAATAATTGCCTAATCAAGTAAACTCTAATTGCAATCTAACGTATCTTTGATAATGCTTTATAATTCTAACCTAGAATTAATAATTTAGTAATAATAATTGAAATAATAAGATAAAAACCATAAGATTCATTTAAAAATACAATAGATGCTGTGTTTTCTTGCTTAATATCTTATTTTAAAATATCATATGATTAAATTTAGAACTTTTATGAAACACTAGAAAAATGAAGTATGCAAGTTAGGAAAGTTGTTGAAATGTTGTGAGTAAAATTATACATTTCCTTCTGAAAGGAAACGAACACATTTATGAAATATATTTTGTAAATTCTTAATAAAACCTAGAAATTAACTAAACACTATTTTCCCCAGAAAACTGAGCAGTAGAAATATTACTTAATACATGCTGTAGTATATTTTAAGAAATGATCTATCATGTGTCAGGGCAGGGATGAAAGGAACAAAGTATGATAATTGAAGATATTGAGCATTTATGCTGTGCCGAGAACATTCAGGAATATTAACTTATCTGAAATTTGCAACAGTACTGTGAGTGATAATATTCTCCAATTTACAGAATGATGCAACTTAAAATTAGTGGTCCCTAAATCTGCCTTTCTGAGATACTCATTTTTGCCTTTGCTTATAGGTGAAACTACATACCTATCCATCTAATCTCTCTCTGTCTCTATCTATCTATCTATCTATCTATCTATCTATCTATCTATCTATCTATCTATCATCTGTCTATCTAGATCTTCATTTCATTTTACTTTATATTCTGCTCCTACATGGAATTCATAGTTGTGTTGCTATTTATGAACTTGTCAATGTAATTATTTACATCAAATGCACTTTTTAACTGTCTTGGTACTTACTGGCATTAATCTAAGTTGATTTAAAATATTAGTGCTGAAGGTAAGCGCGTGATTTGTTCAATTCATTTCCCATAGCAATAGTTTTAAACTGTGATCTGGGAACTATTTAGTGCCTATTTCTAAGGATGAGGAATACTGGGAGAGGAGGGCTCACCTACCCCCCATCCTGAATAGGGATGCAACAAAAAAACTATTTAGCACTATTATGTGTTGAGCATATAATGTGCATGCAGTACTACCTGTAAACTACCACTTATTTGAAATCAAGAATAATAAAATGGCTCCCCTTCCCTCTGCTTCTGGTGAAGTAGTTAAGACTCTGGCATTGGACTCTCTGGGTTTGAATCCCATGCCCACCACTTACTAGCTCTGAGCCTCAGATTCCTTAGCTGTTAAATAGAAGTGATAAAAATTTCTGTAAAAGATACCTGCACTCATATGTTTATCACAGCACTGTTCACAATGGCAAAGATATGGAATCCACCTATGTGTCCATCAGTGGATGATGTGATAAAGAAAATGTGATATATATGTATATAGATCATGAAATATTACTCACCCATAAAAAAGAAAGAAATAATGTCTTTTGTGGCAACATAGATAGAACTGGAGATCATTATTTAGGTGAACTAGCTCAAAAATATAAAGTCAAATACCACATGCTCTCACTTATAAGTGGTAGGAAAATAATGTGTACATATGATCATCGAGAGTGGAAAAATAGACACTGGAGATGCAAACAGGTGGGAGGGGGTGAGAGATGAGAAATTACCCAATGGGTACAATGTATGCTGTTCTGGGGATGGTTGTACTAAAAGCCCACACTTCACCATTATGCAATATATGCATGAAACAAAACTGTACTTATACCTCCAAATCTATAAAAATAGGAAAAAGAAATTAGACATCATAAAGTTTGTGTGAAATAACCATACTAATATTAGGTGTATAAAGCACTTAGAACATTTTGTAATACATATAATAAATGATATTTTTATTATTCATGGGGAGATAAGACAAATATAAGAAGTAAACTTTGATTAAATACTCTCAGTTTACCTCATTTAACCTCTGTTCACTTAACGTGTCATGAAAGTGTATACAGGCCAAGGTCATAAAGAATCTGTAAACAGTAATGAGAAATAAAACATCCTATCCAAATTTCACAGTCTCCAAAAAAGACTCTATATTTATAAAATGTGGAAAGTAGTCTTGTGCTCTGGGTTGAGTAATAAAGGATAGACTGAGATTCTTCCTTGCAATCTGATCCAGCTGCTAGCAAACTCTTAGGCCTGTCTTATCTTTCATGTATCTTTTAAGTCTGATATAACATTATTTAAAAACTAGCATGTAGTTACCCACCTCTCCCCTAGCACTCCTTTATTTCATGACTATTTCCATAGCAGGTCTCTGCTTTTCTTTCCTTTAGTCAGGTAATCCAGATGCAATTTCAGATAAGCTTATCTGCACCTAAATAATGCCCATGGCAATCCACATAGTGTACTAAGCCTGGCTCTAAATCTCATTCTTCCAAACACAAATTGCCATGGGTCAGCCAGAATGCTTCATACACATCTATCACCTCCTTTGGATAAAGGAACAACAAGCAGCCTTTGAAAAGATCTGAGGAAAACTAGTTGCTGACTGGCCAGCTGTGTCATAGAATACCTGTTAACAATACATTTTTGCTCCTTAGTCAACAAATATTAAATTTATGTTACACTGAATGTGCACACATCTTTGAACAAAATATGGAGGCTACATGCAGATATGCTCAAGCTTATGCCTCTTTTAAATTACCCTATCTTTAAATGATTATATTTAATAAATTTTTATGTATTCACCATCCACAAAAAAAGAAACATTTTCTATAAGGCTAACCAGGAAAAAAAAAGTGATTAAATGGCATTGCCTGTCAGCCACATCTATGAAGACATTCCAGAGAATTAAGCAAGTTTCGAGAGATAAAAACCAAACAAATGAAGCTCCAACAGGAGGCTTTCAGCTCCAATGGAGGGTCTACCCATCTTACAGTAACTTGAGTTAGGGAGGCTCCATTAGAGAATTCCCAAAGGAATTAGATACGCTGTTTCAGGTCTATATCAGCAAAGTAGGGATAAAATGGTGTAAAGGCGAACCATAATTCGTCCCCACTGATTGGTCCTATTAACCTCACAATGCAAGACACCATCATGGCTACATTTAGTTGCTTTATCAAGGTCTCTACTGCCAGAGAAAAATTTCCCAAAACCAGTATCAATGTCACTGCCAGGTGGATTTATTTATTTATTCATTTAGCAACTCTTAGCTGGAATGAGGCATCTATTTTGTCATACCTAATACAATTTCAGGGTGAAAACTGTGAATATGCCATTATGTTTCCAGGTGGGAAGAATATGAAAGAACTTTTTCACTGGAAAAACACTTCAGTAGAAAAATTTCTAAGCACCTGAGTAGAGTCTTTTCAGTACAGGTGCTGTTAGCTTAAGTATTTGACATAAACCGTTTTGTGGAAAAATACTGACAATGCATGCACATTATCAGAAGATAATAGAAGCGCAAAAAGCACCATTTTCTTCATGTTGTTGATGCTCTGTCATTTGGAGGCTGTGAGGATCATCCCACAGACTCACTTGCTGTCATTGGTCTGGGTACTACGGTTGCCAGTAGCACTGGATTCTTCTTTCCCCTTTTCTTTAACTAAATCTCAAATATTTTGCAAAACTCTGAGTGCAGATGATTACTCAGCAGTCACTTTCTTTCAAAGGAAGATTTGAAGATGATTGGAAATACTAGCCTGAGGTCGTTTTCTAAGAGTCTTTATATGAAGGCACAATTAGTCTTTCCCACATCTCAACGCTTCCCAAACTCATTCCTTCTTCAGTCGATAGTGTCATTACCTCAAACCATGTTTTTGTGGGAATGTTAAGAAACTGTTCCAAAATCAGGGAGAAAAGCAGAAGAAAAAAATATATTGTTGTGTGATGCTTAAGGTTTTACTAGGAAAGAGAAATATTAACCACACAAAGAAGGTTGCAGTTACCAAAATGAGCATTTAGTATAATCCAGTGTCACACAAATTCCGAATATTTTCTCCAACATCTGAAATTCCCACTTTCTTTCTCTGTGCTTTCAACTGAAAAAACAGAAATTTTATCTGAAGGAGAAATATGAATTCTGATTTGGTCAAACGTTTAGAGAATTATCTGTAATCAATTTTGATTCACCCTTCATTATACTTCACATCATTATAATGCACATTCCAATTTCTGGTTTTGTTTGATTTTTTATTTGTTTGTGAAACATCTCTACTTTCTGATACTTCTCAATGATATTACATCATTGATCATTATGAAGATAATATTATAGAAATCATAAAAATTATTGGCTGGACGCAGTGGCTCAGGCCTGTAATCCCAGCACTTTGGGAGGCCGAGGCAGGCGGATCATGAGGTCAGGAGATCGAGACCATCCTGGCTAACACGGTGAAACCCCGTTTCTACTAAAAATGCAAAAAAAATTAGCCGGGCGTGGTGGCGGGCACTTGTAGTCCCAGCTACTTGGGAGGCTGAGGCAGGAGAATGGCTTGAACCTGGGAGGTGGAGCTTGCAGTGAGCCGAGATCGCGCCACTGCACTCCAGCCTGGGAGACAGA
>NW_026657600.1:0-4742 GCF_009828535.3 Hylobates moloch | reverse complement strand
TCAATGTTTTATTGTCTTTAACAAACTCATCTCTAATACAATGACACCCATAGGCTCAATGGAAAGGGATTGAGAAAAATCTACCAAGCAAACAGAAATCAGAAAAAAGCAAGGGTTGCTATTCTAATTTCAGACAAAACAGACTTTAAACCAACAAAAAATTTTAAAAAACATAAAGAAGGATATTGCATAATGGTAAAAATTTCAATTCAACAAGAATACCTAACTATCATAAATATATATGCACCCAACAGGGGAGCAACCAGATTAATAAAACAAGTTTCTAGAAACCTATGAAGAGACTTGGATAAGCACACAATAACAGTGGGAGACTGCAGCACCTCACTGACAGTATTAGACAGATTATTGAGGCAGAAAACTAATGAAGATATGTAGGACCTGAACTCGTTAATTGATCAAATGGATCCAATAGTCATCTACAGAACTTTCCACCCAAGCACAGAATATATATTCTTTTATCTGCACATGGCACATGAGCTAAAATTGACCACACAGTCAGTCATAAAACAATCCTCAACAATTAAAAAAAGAAGTCATACCAACCACACTTTCAGACCAGAGTACTATGAAAATATAAATCAATGCTAAGAAGATCATTAAAAACCACAGAATTATACGGAAATTAAACAACCTGCTTCTAAATGACTTTTAGGTAAACAATGAAATTAAGGCAGAAATCAAGAAATTCTTTGAAATAATGAGAAGAAATATACAGCATATCAGGATCTCTGGGACATAGCTAAACCAGTGTTAAGAGGGATGGTTATAGTGCAAAACACCAACATCAAAAACTTAGAATAACTTAAATTAACAACTTTAATATTACACCTGGAAGAACTAGAAAAGCAAGAGGAAACTAACCCCAAAGCCAGCAGAGGACAATAAATAACCAAAATCAGAGCTGAACTGAAATAAATTGACCCACAAAAAACCATACAAAATAACACATCCAGAATTTTTTGAAAAAATTAATAAGATAGATTCAGTAGTAGCTAAATCAATGAAGAAAAAAAAAGAGAGAAGATCCAAATAAGCACAATCGGAAAGGACAAAAGGCACATTACCAAAGACTCCATAGAAATAAAAAAAAAAATCAGCTGGGCACGATGGCTCACGCCTGTAATCCCAGCACTTTGGGAGGCTGAGGCGGGTGGATCACGAGGTCAGGAGATCAAGACCATCCTGGCTAACACGGTGAAACCCTGTCTTTACTAAAAATACAAAAAAAAAAAAAAAAAATTAGCGTGGTGGCAGGTGCCTGTAGTCCCAGCTACATGGGAGGCTGAGGCAGGAGAATGGTGTGAACCGGGGAGGCGGAGCTTGCAGTGAGCCAAGATCATGCCTCTGCACTCCAGCCTGGGAGACAGAGCGAGACTCCACGTCTCAAAAAAAAAGAAAAAAAAAATATATATATATACATATATATCCCTCAGAGACTAATATGAACATCTCTATGCACACAAGCTAGAAAACCTAGAAGAGATGCTTAAATTCCTGGACCCATAGAATTTCCCAAGACTGAACCAGGAAGAAAGTGAATCCGTAAATAAATAAATAATAAGTTCTGAAACTTAATCGGTAATAAAAATCCTGATGACTAATAAAAGCCCCAAACAAGAAGGATACATGGCCAAATTCTATAAGACATGTAATGAAGAGCTGGTACCATTCCTTCTGAAAGTATTCCCAAAATTGAGGAGAGATGACTCTTCCCTAACTTATTCTATGAGGCCAACATAATTCTGATATCAAAACCTGTTAGAGATATAGCAAAAAAGAAAAATTCAGGCCAATATCCTTGATGAATACACACATAGAAATCTTAAACAAAATACTAGTAAACTGAATCTGGGAACGCATCATAAAGCAAATCCACCATGATCAAGTAGGCTTTATCCCTGGGATGCAAGGTTCATTCAACATATGCAAATCAATTAAACTGGTCCATCACATAAACAAAACTAAAAAGATAAGCCACATAATTATTTCAATAGATGCAAAAAAACTTTTGATAAAATTCATCATCTCTTCATGTTAAAAACCCTCAACAAATTAGGCATTGAAGGAACATACTTGAAAATAATAAGCCATCTATGAAAACCCCTCAGCCTACATCATAATAAATAGGAAAAAGCTGGAAGCATTCCCTTTGAAAACAAGAACAAGACAAAGATGCCCTCTCTCTCTCTCTCTCTCTCTCTCACCTTTCCTCTTCACTAGAGTACTGGAAGTCCTAGCTAGAGCAATCAGGCGAGATAAAGAAATAACAGGTATCCAAATAGGAAAAGAGGAACCCAAATTATCCATGTTTATAGATGATATAATTCTATACCTAGAATACCCCATAGTCTCTGCCCAAAGTCACCTTGATCTGTTAAGCAACTTCAGCAAATTTTAGAATACAAAATCAATGTACAAAAATCTATAGCATACCTACACACAAACAACATCCAAGTAGAGAGCCAAATCAAGAACACAATCCTATTTAAAATAGCCACAAAAAAGAATAAAATATCTAGGAATACAGCTAACCAGGGAGGAGGAAGATCTCTACAAGGAGAACTATAAACCACTGCTCAAAGAAATCAGAGATGACACAAACCACTGGAAAAATATTCCATGCTCACGGATAGGAAGAATCTACTTTGTTAAAATGGCCACACTGGCCAAAGCAATTTACAGATTCAATGCTATTTCTATATATCAAAGACGTATTTCATGGAATTAGAAAAAAATTAAAATTCATATGGAACCACAAAAGAGCCAGAATAGCCAAAGCAATCCTAAGGAAAATTAAAAAATAAAAAAAGCTGGCAGTATCACATTACCCAATTTCAAACAATACTACAAGGCTACAGTAACCGTAACAGCATACTACAGGTACAAAAACAAACACATAGACAAATGTAATACAATAGACAGCCCATAAATAATGCTGCACACCTGCAACCATCTGATTTTTGACAAGTTAACAAATGCAACCAATGGGGATAGGACTCCCTATTCAATCAATGTTGCTGGGATAACTGACTAGCCATATTCAGAAGATTAAAACTATAACCTTTCATTATACCATATACAAAAATAAACTTAAGATGCCTTAAAGATTCAAATGGAAAACCTCAAACTATAAAAACACAAGAAAATCTAAGAAATACCATTCTTGACAGAGGACCTGGCCAATATTTCATGACGAGGATACCAAAAACAATTGTAACACCTCCAAAATGGAAGAAAATATTTGCAAACTATGCATCTGACACATCTGACAAAGGTCTAATATCCAGAAGCTATAAGAAACTTAAATTTACAAGTAAAAGACAACCTCTTAAAAAATGGGCAAAGACATGAACAGACACTTCTCAAAAGAAGACACACACAACCAAGTACATGAAAAAATGTTCAGCTCATTAATCATTAGAAAAATGCAAATCAAAACCACAATGAGATACCATCTTTCATGAGTCAGAATGGCGATTATTAAAAAATCAATAAACAACAGATGCTGGCAAGGCTGTGGAGAAAAATGAATGCTTATGCACTACTTTAAGGAATGCAAATTAATTCAGCCATTGGGGAAAGCAGTTTGGCAATTTCTCAAAAAACTTAAAACAGAATTACCATTTGACCCAGAAATTTCATTACTGAATATATATGCAAAGGAATATAAATTGTTCCACCATAAAGACACATGCATGTGTATGTTCATTGCAGCAGCAGTATTCACAATAGCAAAGACATGGAATCAACTTAAATGACCATCAATGGCTGATTGAATAAAGAAAAGATGGTATATATAAACCATGGAATACTAAGCAGCCATAAAAAAGAATGAGATCATGTTCTTTGCAGCAACATGGATGGAGCTGGAGGCCATTATCCTAAGTGAAATAACACAGAAACAGAAAATCAAATATCAGATGTTCTCACTTTTAAGTGAGAGTTAATATTGGCTACATATGGACATAAAGAAGTGCACAACAGACAATGGGGCTTACTTGAGGGTAGAGGGTGAGAATTGCAAAAATATTTATTGAATACTATGCTCATTACCTGGATGACAAAATAGCCTGTACACCTAACCCCTGTGACATCCAATTTGCTTATACAGTAAACCAGCATATGTACTCCTAAACCTAAAAGAAAGTTTTAAAAATTTAAAAATTCTGAGACAATTAAAAATCACACAAAAGAACACAATACATTGTCAAGTGACAATGTGAACAATAGAACATGATTAAGAGATGACACAAATGTTATAACTATCAGACAAGTTATTTTTTAAAACCTATGACTAATATAATAGAAGACCTAATGTAAAAGTTGGATAACATGCACAAACAGTTGAGGGAGTCCATCAGATATGGAACCTAGAAAAAAGAGTGAAATGGAAACAAATAGATGATTTCAGAGATTAAAAAAACATTATTTCAATGTCATCATAGGCATACAGGGCAGTAAAAATAATCACTGAACATAAAATTATCTAAATTAAAACAGTAAGTGAAAAAACAAGGGGAATGAAACTAAAAAAGAAACACAGACCTAAGTTATGTCAGCAAAATGTCAGAATAGGCATCTTCAAGTTCCCATTACATGACAGAAACATTAAAAAAGCAGGAAATGTCATAACCAACTTTTTTAGAACAATGAAAAACAGGAAAAGTTTACAACTACCAAGGAAATGCTGCATCAAGAAAAATACAACTTCAAAATTGTAG
>NW_026657599.1:0-4743 GCF_009828535.3 Hylobates moloch | reverse complement strand
GTGTATGCATATATATATATATATATATATATATATATATATATATAGCCAGCCACTGAGTATACAGAGATAAGTACATTACATTTTCTGCCCTAAAGAGTTTATAATCTAGTGTGAAAAGACAAACTTTCAAAGTAATTGCAATGTATTAACAAGTATATGCTGCAAATCTATAGAGGTTGAATCAATTGAGTTGAATTCAGTTTTACCATATGAGACAGGAAGGCTCTAAAAAGCTGAGAATGGTGAAGAAAAGGGTATTCCAGGCAAAAGAGCAACGCGATCCACAACCTGGAGGCAAAGGTAAATGTAGCAGGAAACAGGAATAACTCCGCATGCAGGAAAAAGGGTTTAAAGAGAAGTTAGAGAACAGATAGTAACACTTCTGTTTATTGACATATGTCAGGTTATGAGGGCCTGACATGCTATACTGAGAAGGCTCTATTTTATTCTTGTGGACAGTGGTTTTAAGACTTATTTTCTCAGTAAGGAAATTCTTCAATGGAAATTGTTTTAGTTAAAATTTAAAGCTATTGGCTGGGCGTGGTAGCTCACGCCTGTAATCCCAGCACTTTGGGAGGCTGAGGCGGGTGGATCACGAGCTCAGGAGTTCAAGACCAGCCTGGCCAAGATGGCGAAACCCCATCTCTACTAAAAATACAAAAAATTAGCCGGGCGCGGTGGCAGGCGCCAGTAGTCCCAGCTACTCAGGAGGCTGAGGAAGGAGAATCATTTGAACCCGGAGGGTGGAGGTTGCAGTGAGCCAAGATCATGCCACTGTACTCCAGCCTGGGTGGCAGAGTGAAACTCCGTCTCAAAAAAATAATAATAAAAAAAAAAATTAAAACTATTGCTATAGGTAATAAGAAGCTTAAAGTGATGGTGATTGGGAATGCCTCATAATAGCTGCACTTAATAACAATTGCTCTAAAAATGGAGAATGCCTTGAAGGAATATAAATATGGAGGGAGAAAGAATTACAATATATCAGGTAAGAAATGAAGAAAGCCTGGATTAGTGCAATATTAGTAGGGACAGAAAATATGGATACAGGTTAGGGAGTAAGATTGTGGAATAGAAGCCTATACCCTTCGTGCCCCCTGCCGTTTCCCTCTCAAACACCAAATTTTAACAAAAAGTTCCCCAAATCATGGGAGCACTCACAGCACCTGGTTTAAATATCGTGTCACTGAAAGAGGCACTAGACGAGGAGAGGAAAGACAATTTTGAATCACCAATGCCACCCCTCCCCATCCCCTGGTAGCAGCCCTGGCATTCCAGAGTCTGGGCACTTGGCAGAGCCCTCACCAGAGGGGAATCACCCCTCCAAGCAGTTGTAACTTGTGTTTCTTGGCAAGTCTTGCTACCGCAGGCCAAACTTCTCTTGGGTCCTAGGAAAACTTGAAAGGCAGTCTGGGACACAAGGACTCAATTTCTAGGCAACTCCTAGCTCTGGGGTTGGCTCCGAGCCAGTGGACTAGGGTAGCATGAGACCTAGGGAGACATTGGCTAGGGTGGCTGAGTGAGTGCTTGTGCCACGACTGCCCCAACTGCAAGCTGCAGAACTTGCAGCAACAAAAATGACTCCTTCCTTCTGCTTAAGGAGAGGAGAGGGAAGAGAGAAGAGGGGACTTTGTCTTGCATCTGGGATATCAGCTCAGCCACAGTAGGATAGGGCCACAGACAGAGTCATGAGGCCCCCTTTTCAGGTCCTACTGAGAGGTGAAGCCAGCTGGACTTCCTGGGTGGAGTGGGGACTTGGAGAACTTTTCTGTCTAGCTAAAGGTTTGTAAACACACCAATCAGCACTGTGTAAAATGGACCAATCAGCACTCTGTAAAATGGACCAATCAGTGCTCTGTAAAATGGACCAATCAGCAGGATGTGGGTGGGGCCAAATAAAGAAATAAAACCTGGCCACCCCAGCCAGCAGCAGCAACCTGCTGGGTCTCTTTCCACGCTGTGTAGTCCTTGTTCTTTTGTTCTTCCCAATAAATCTTGCTGCTGCTCACTCTTTGGGTCCTCACTACCTTTATGAAATGTAACACTCACTGCAAGGGTCTGCAGCTTCATTCCTGAAGTCAGCGAGACTACGAAACCACCAAAAGGAAGAAACTCCGGACACATCTGAACGTCTGAAGGAACATACTCCAGACACACCATCTTTAGGGGCTAAACACTCATTGTGAGGGTCTGCAGCTTCATTCTTGAAGTCAGAGAGACCAAGAACCCACCAGAAGGAATAAATTCCGGACACACTACCTCCCAGGTAACATTTCTAGACACACTCTGAGCTAAAAGGGAAGCCACTTCCTTGAAGGGAAGGGCTCAGTCCTGGCAGGATTCATCACCTGCTGACTAAAGAGCCCTTGGATCCTGAAAACCCCAGTGGCAATACCCAGGTAGTACTTTGTGGGCCTGGGGCTCTGAGATATGCTGACTTCAGAAGTGATTAGCAGACTCATAGCTGTGGTGGCTGTGGTGAAAGACTCTGAGAAAAGCAGAAGAAAAAGTGAAGGGTATTTTGTCTTGTACTTTAGGTAACAGCTTGGCCACAGTAGAGCAATAAACAGCCTCCTGGGGTTGCCATGTTCAGGCTTAGGCTCATGGACAGCATTTATGAAGCTTCCCTGGGCCAGAGAGGAACCCATTCTCTTGAAGAGTGAGTCCCATGCTTGGCAGCATTCACCACATGCTAACTGAAGAGCCCTTGGGCTTTAAGTGAACATCAGTGGTGGCCTGGCAGAACCCTCCATGAGCTGGTGGTGGTGGTGGCTACAGGGAGAGGCTGTACCTATGGAAAGGGGAGGAAAGAACAGGAAGGACTTTGTATTGTGGAATGAGCTGATTGCAACATACTCAAGCAAAGATGTGGTAAACACTCAGCAGTGACTTGAGATCAGAAACCAAACTTGATATTGATACAAAGAAAAGAAGCTTACATGCTGCAGAGCTATTATCAAAACCTGGAGCAGATACTCGGCTTTCTTTCATTTTGGGTGAAAATTAAGGCCTGACATAAAGGGCATTTAGGATTTTCTGGTGTTTTCTCAAGACACACAAGACTTAGAAACACCTTATTCTTGAAAAGTGATATTTTTTCTTGAATTTGAGAATTTGCAAGGCCATAGATGGGAGGATTATATTCTTCAACATCTTTAATGCTATGATTTACAAAAAAAAAAAAAAAAAAGGAAACTCAGGGAAAATTTGACTTGATTTACTGAGAATTGAACGATATGTAAAATATCAACCATATGTTTTTGGAAAACAAATACAAAACACTTTGATAACGTTTCACTTGTCCCGTTTTGGTTACTGTTTTTGTGGCAGATGCAGATTGAAGTAAGACAGCTCTCTTGAAAAGGTTGATTAAAGAAAATGGTTATTTTCATATAAACTAATATGAAGTAATGCTAAATTTTTTGACCTTTATAATGGAATCAGAATGATTTTAGGTTTTAGTTGAGAATTTTCTTTTGGTTCATTATGCAAAAATTAAACTTTAAATTCAAGATGCAGATCAGAAAGAGTCCCAGTCCCTAGCCTCAGAGCATCACATGGTACTTGATTTCAAGGAGCATTTAAAAACAAACACTTGGAATTATTGTAACTTGGCATTTTCCTTGAAGAAATAGCAACTGTTTTTGAAAAGTTTACTCCATTCTATTGCTTACATAATAATGTTTTCACAGGAAAAGGATTCAGGGACTATGGCAATGAAACAGGCTCTCTATTTCACCTTTGGTCTGTCTAGGAGAACAGGCTTTCCAAATATACTGACTGCCCTTGGAACTTAATCACATGGCACCCAAGCTAATCATGGCACCTGATTAATAATGGTTCAACCTAGCCTAGGATCAGTAATTGAGTTAAGGAGAATGCACAGGTTTATATTTATCAGAAGGCCCATGCATTCCTCCTTGGGCATAATTACAATGGGCAAAAAGTTCAGTGTGAAAGAGGTGAAAGGAGGGCTATTTTCTGGTTCTAACATCATTCTGTTGGAAGAGGGGGTATAGTTTTATCCTGGATTTCCATACATCTTTACCACAAAACAGGCAGCTGTTAAAAGGTGAAGGGTAGGACTGTAGGTATATCTACCCTCTTCCAAAGTAATGAGTTTTGGCATTATGTACTTGAAAAGAAAATCCTATTAGGAAATCGAGCTTAAGGGAGAGCTCTGGTTTAACATTTATTTGGAGTCTGTGAACAATAGGCCTATCTACAAGTTGAAAAATTGAACAATCAAAAGTATATGGGAAAGCTTTGAGGGTTAGAACAATGGTGATCATTTGTGGTGAAAATCATTTAGAATAAAAAAAAAAGAAAAGTGATGGACAAGTTAATCTATTAAAATGTTTTTCTTATTATAACCATAAAATGCAAATGAAACCTAAGATATATTTCTTCTGATTGGAAAATACACAAACATTTTTTAAAAGACATTATCAGCCAGTGTTTTAAAAAAGTAGTCTCATACATTAATGGCGGTTGTGTTAAATAGTCCAATTTCTAAAAGAAACCGTAATAATAATTACTAAAATGATCAATGCATGTGCACTTTGATCTAGTTATCCCACTCATGTCTTTATAAGGTAAATATATTCATATGTGTGAAATTATATAGTTACTATGCTGAGAAATATATAAACAAACTCACAATGTAATAATATGCAGTGTCTAAAAAAGCACAAACAAAAGACAAAATAGCTCATAGTGAGCTCCAAAAAATATAGTTAA
>NW_026657598.1:0-4744 GCF_009828535.3 Hylobates moloch | reverse complement strand
TCTTAGTTGAATACACAGAACAGAAAGAAGTTTCACAGAATGCTTCTGTGTTGATTTTGTTGGAAGATGTTCCTTTTTCCACTATAGGCCCCTTAGTGCTCCGAATGTCCTCTTGCAGTTTCTACAGAAAGAGTGTTTCAGAACTCCTCAATCAAAAGTAAGGTTCAACCCCTTTAGTTGAATACACAGAACAGAAAGAAGTTTCACAGAACGCTTATATGTTGTTTTTATTGGACGATGTTCCTTTTTCCACTGTAGGCCCCTTAGCGCTCTGAATGTCTCCGTGCAGTTTCTACAGAAAGAGAGTTTCAGAACTGCTGAATCAAAAGAAGATTCAACTCTGTTAGGTGAATGCACAGAACTGAAAGAAGTTTCACATAATCCTTCTCTGTAGTTTTTATTTGAAGATATTCCTTTTTCCCCTATAGGTCCCTTAGCGCTCCGAATGTCCACTTGCAGTTTCAACAGAAAGAGTGTTTCAGAACTTCTCAATCAATGGTAAGCTTCCACTCTGTTAGTTGAATGGACAGAACCGAAAGAAGTTTCACACAATGCTTCTGTGTAGTTATAATTTGAAGATATTCCTTTTTCCACTATAGGCCTCCTAGCCCTCCGAATGTCCACTTGCAGTTTCTACAGAGAGTGTTTCAGAACTGCTCAATCAAAAGTAATATTCAACCCTGTTAGTTGAATGCACAGAACAGAGAGAAGTTTCACAGAATGCTTCTGTGTAGTTATAATGGGAAGATATTCCTTTTTCCACTATTGGCCCACGAGCGCTCCGAATGTCCACTTGCAGTTTCTACAGAAAGAGTGTTTCAGAACTGCTCAATCAAAAGTAAGCTTCAACACTCTTAGTTGAATACACAGAATAGAAAGAAGTTTCACAGAATGCTTCTGTGTTGATTTTAATGGGAGATGTTCCTTTTTCCACTATAGGCCCCTTAGTGCTCCGAATGTCCTCTTGCAGTTTCTACAGAAAGAGAGATTCAGAACTGCTCCATCAAAAGCAAGTTTTTACTCTGTTAGTGGAATGCACAGAACCGAAAGGAGTTTAACAGAATGCTTCTCTGCACTTTTTATTTGAAGATATTCCTTTTTCCACTCTAGGCCCCCTAGCGCTCCGAATGTCCACTTGCCGTTTCTACAGAAAGTGTGTTACAGAACTGCTCACTCAAAAGCAATGTTCAACCTTGTTAGTTGAATGCACAGAACAGAGAGAAGTTTCACAGAATTCTTCTGTGTAGTTATAATTTGAAGATATTCCTTTTTCCACTATAGTCCCCCTAGCGATCCAAATGTCCACTTGCAGTTTCTACAGAAAGAGTGTTTCAGAACTGCTCAATCAAAAGTAATCTTCAACACTCTTAGTTGAACACACAGAACAGAAAGAAGTTTCACAGAATGCTTCTGTGTTGATTTTATTGGAATATGTTCCTTTTTCCAATATAGGGCCCTTGGTGCTCCGAATGTCCTCTTGCAGTTTCTGCCGAAAGAGAGATTCAGAACTGCTCAATCAAAAGCAAACTTTAACTCTGTTAGTTGAATGCACAGAACCGAAAGGAGTTTAACAGAATGCTTCTCTGTAGTTTTTATTTGCAGATATTCCTTTTTAAACTATAGGACCCTTAGCGCTCCGAATGTCCACTTGCAGTTTCTACAGAAAGAGTGTTTCAGAACTGCTCAATCAAAAGGAAAATTCAACTCTGTTAGTTGAAAGGACAGAACAGAAAGAAGTTTCACAGAATGCTTCTATGTAGTTTTTATTTGAAGATATTCCTTTTTCCACTACTGGCTCATTAGGGCTCCGAATGTCCACTTGCAGTTTCTACAGAAAGAGTGTTTCAGAACTGCTCAATCATAAGGAAGATTCAACTCTGTTAGCTGAATGGACAGAACAGAAAGAAGTTTCACAGAATTTTTCTGTGTAGTTTTCATTTGAAGATATTTCTTTTTCCACTACAGGCCCTTTAGTGCTTTGAATATCCACCTGCAGATTCTACAGAAAGAGGGTTTCAGAACTGCTCAATCAATAGTAAGCTTCAACTATGTTAGTTGAATGCCCAGAACTGAAAGAAGTTTCACATAATGCTTCTGTGTAATTTTTACTTGAAGTTATTTTTTTTTCCTCTGTAGGCCAGATAGCGCTTCGAATGTCCATTTGCAGTTTCTACAGAAAGAGTGTTTCAGAACTCCTCAATCAAAAGTAAGGTTCAACCCCTTTAGTTGAATACACAGAACTGAAAGAAGTTTCACAGAACGCTTCTGTGTTGTTTTTATTGGAAGATGTTCCTTTTTCCCCTAGAGGCCCCTTAGCGCTCTGAATGTCCAGTTGCAGTTTCTACAGAAAGAGAGTTTCAGAACTGCTCAATCCGAAGCAAGATTCAACTCTGTTAGTTGAGTGCACAGAACTGAAAGAAGTTTCACATAATCCTTCTCTGTAGTTTTTATTTGAAGATATTCCTTTTTCCCCTATAGGCCCCTTAGCGCTCCGAATGTCCACTTGCAGTTTCAACAGAAAGAGTGTTTCAGAACTTCTCAATCAATGGTAAGCTTCCACTCTGTTAGTTGAATGGACAGAACCGAAAGAAGTTTCACACAATGCTTCTGTGTAGTTATAATTTGAAGATATTCCTTTTTCCACTATAGGCCTCCTAGCCCTCCGAATGTCCACTTGCAGTTTCTACAGAGAGTGTTTCAGAACTGCTCAATCAAAAGTAATATTCAACCCTGTTAGTTGAATGCACAGAACAGAGAGAAGTTTCACAGAATGCTTCTGTGTAGTTATAATGGGAAGATATTCCTTTTTCCACTATTGGCCCACGAGCGCTCCGAATGTCCACTTGCAGTTTCTACAGAAAGAGTGTTTCAGAACTGCTCAATCAAAAGTAAGCTTCAACACTCTTAGTTGAATACACAGAATAGAAAGAAGTTTCACAGAATGCTTCTGTGTTGATTTTAATGGGAGATGTTCCTTTTTCCACTATAGGCCCCTTAGTGCTCCGAATGTCCTCTTGCAGTTTCTACAGAAAGAGAGATTCAGAACTGCTCCATCAAAAGCAAGTTTTTACTCTGTTAGTGGAATGCACAGAACCGAAAGGAGTTTAACAGAATGCTTCTCTGCACTTTTTATTTGAAGATATTCCTTTTTCCACTCTAGGCCCCCTAGCGCTCCGAATGTCCACTTGCCGTTTCTACAGAAAGTGTGTTACAGAACTGCTCACTCAAAAGCAATGTTCAACCTTGTTAGTTGAATGCACAGAACAGAGAGAAGTTTCACAGAATTCTTCTGTGTAGTTATAATTTGAAGATATTCCTTTTTCCACTATAGTCCCCCTAGCGATCCAAATGTCCACTTGCAGTTTCTACAGAAAGAGTGTTTCAGAACTGCTCAATCAAAAGTAATCTTCAACACTCTTAGTTGAACACACAGAACAGAAAGAAGTTTCACAGAATGCTTCTGTGTTGATTTTATTGGAATATGTTCCTTTTTCCAATATAGGGCCCTTGGTGCTCCGAATGTCCTCTTGCAGTTTCTGCCGAAAGAGAGATTCAGAACTGCTCAATCAAAAGCAAACTTTAACTCTGTTAGTTGAATGCACAGAACCGAAAGGAGTTTAACAGAATGCTTCTCTGTAGTTTTTATTTGCAGATATTCCTTTTTAAACTATAGGACCCTTAGCGCTCCGAATGTCCACTTGCAGTTTCTACAGAAAGAGTGTTTCAGAACTGCTCAATCAAAAGGAAAATTCAACTCTGTTAGTTGAAAGGACAGAACAGAAAGAAGTTTCACAGAATGCTTCTATGTAGTTTTTATTTGAAGATATTCCTTTTTCCACTACTGGCTCATTAGGGCTCCGAATGTCCACTTGCAGTTTCTACAGAAAGAGTGTTTCAGAACTGCTCAATCATAAGGAAGATTCAACTCTGTTAGCTGAATGGACAGAACAGAAAGAAGTTTCACAGAATTTTTCTGTGTAGTTTTCATTTGAAGATATTTCTTTTTCCACTACAGGCCCTTTAGTGCTTTGAATATCCACCTGCAGATTCTACAGAAAGAGGGTTTCAGAACTGCTCAATCAATAGTAAGCTTCAACTATGTTAGTTGAATGCCCAGAACTGAAAGAAGTTTCACATAATGCTTCTGTGTAATTTTTACTTGAAGTTATTTTTTTTTCCTCTGTAGGCCAGATAGCGCTTCGAATGTCCATTTGCAGTTTCTACAGAAAGAGTGTTTCAGAACTCCTCAATCAAAAGTAAGGTTCAACCCCTTTAGTTGAATACACAGAACTGAAAGAAGTTTCACAGAACGCTTCTGTGTTGTTTTTATTGGAAGATGTTCCTTGTTCCCCTAGAGGCCCCTTAGCGCTCTGAATGTCCAGTTGCAGTTTCTACAGAAAGAGAGTTTCAGAACTGCTCAATCCGAAGCAAGATTCAACTCTGTTAGTTGAATGCACAGAACTGAAAGAAGTTTCACATAATCCTTCTCTGTAGTTTTTATTTGAAGATATTCCTTTTTCCACTATAGGCCCCTTTGCGCTCCGAATGTCCACTTGCAGTTTCAACAGAAAGAGAGTTTCAGAACTGCTCAATCAATAGTAAGCTTCCACTCTGTTAGTTGAATTCACAGAACAGAAAGAAGTTTCAAAGAATGCTTCTGTGTCATTTTTATGTCTAGAAATCCCTTTTTCCACTATAGGCTTCATAGCGCTCAGAATGTCCACTAGCAGTTTCTACAGAAAGA
>NW_026657597.1:0-4744 GCF_009828535.3 Hylobates moloch | reverse complement strand
GGGGAGAATGGAACCAAGTTGGAAAACACTCTGCAAGATATTATCCAGGAGAACTTCCCCAATCTAGCAAGGCAGGCCAACATTCAGATTCAGGAAATACAGAGAACGCCACAAAGATACTCCTCGAGAAGAGCAACTCCAAGACACATAATTGTCAGATTCACCAAAGTTGAAATGAAGGAAAAAATGTTAAGGGCAGCCAGAGAGAAAGGTCGGGTTACCCACAAAGGGAAGCCCATCAGACTAACAGCTGATCTCTCAGCAGAAACTCTACAAGCCAGAAGAGAGTGGGGGCCGATATTCAACATTCTTAAAGAAAAGAATTTTCAACCCAGAATTTCATATCCAGCCAAACTAAGCTTCATAAGTGAAGGAGAAATAAAATACTTTACAAACAAGCAAACGCTGAGTGATTTTGTCACCACCAGGCCTGCCCTAAAAGAGCTCCTGAAGGAAGCACTAAACATGGAAAGGAACAACCGGTACCAGCCACTGCAAAAACATGCCAAATTGTAAAGACCATCGAGGCTAGGAAGAAACTGCATCAACTATCGAGCAAAATAACCAACTAACATCATAATGACAGGATCAGATTCACACATAACAATATTAACGTTAAATGTAAATGGGCTAAATGCTCCAATTAAAAGACACAGACTGGCAAACTGGATAAGGAGTCAGGACCCATCAGTGTGCTGTATTCAGGAAACCCATCTCATGTGCAGAGACACGCATAGACTCAAAATAAAGGGATGGAGGAAGATCTATCAAGCAAATGGAAAACAAAAAAAGGCAGGGGTTGCAATCCTAGTCTCTGATAAAATAGACTTTAAACCAACAAAGATCAAAAGAGACAAAGAAGGCCATTACATAATGGTAAAGGGATCAATTCAACAAGAAAAGCTAACTATCCTAAATAGATATGCACCCAACACAGGAGCACCCAGATTCATAAAGCAAGTCCTGAGTGACCTACAAAGGGACTTAAACTCCCACACAATAATAATGGGAGATTTTAACACCCCACTGTCAACATTAGACAGATCAACGAGACAGAAAGTTAACAAGGATATCCAGGAATTGAACTCAGCTCTGCACAAAGTGGACCTAATAGACATCTGCAGAACTCTCCACCCCAAATCAACAGAATGTACATTTTTTTCAGCACCACATCACACCTATTCCAAAATTGACCACATAGTTGGAAGTAAAGCTCTCCTCAGCAAATGTAAAAGAACAGAAATTATAACAAACTGTCTCTCAGACCACAGTGCAATCAAACTAGAACTCAGGATTAAGAAACTCAACCAAAACCACTCAACTACGTGGAAACTGAACAACCTGCTCCTGAATGACTATTGGGTACATAATGAAATGAAGGCAGAAATAAAGATGTTCTTTGAAACCAACAAGAACAAAGACACAACATACCAGAATCTCTGGGACACGTTCAAAGCAGTGTGTAGAGGGAAATTTATAGCACTAAATGCCCACAAGAGAAAGCAGGAAAGATCCAAAATTGACACCCTAACATCACAATTAAAAGAACTAGAAAAGCAAGAGCAAACACATTCAAAAGCTAGCAGAAGGCTAGAAATAACTAAAATCAGAGCAGAACTGAAGGAAATAGAGACACAAAAAACCCTTCAAAAAATTAATGAATCCAGGAGCTGGTTTTTTGAAAAGATCAACAAAATTGATAGACCACTAGCAAGACTAATAAAGAAGAAAAGAGAGAAGAATCAAATAGATGCAATAAAAAATGAAAAAGGGGATATCACCACCGATCCCACAGAAATACAATCTACCATCAGATAATACTACAAACACCTCTATGCAAATAAACTAGAAAATCTAGAAGAAATGGATAAATTCCTTGACAAATACACCCTCCCAAGACCAAACCAGGAAGAAGTTGAATCTCTGAACAGACCAATAACAGGTTCTGAAATTGTGGCAATAATCAATAGCTTTCCAACCAAAAAGAGTCCAGGACCTGATGGATTCACAGCCGAATTCTACCAGAGGTACAAGGAGGAACTGGTACCATTCCTTCTGAAACTATTCCAATTGATAGAAAAAGAGGGAATCCTCCCTAACACATTTTATGAAGCCAGCATCGTCCTGATACCAAAGGCTGGCAGAGACATAACCAAAAAAGAGAATTTCAGACCAATATCCTTGATGAACATTGATGCAAAAATCCTCAATAAAATACTGGCAAACCGAATCCAGCAGCACATCAAAAAGCTTATCCACCATAATCAAGTGGGCTTCATCCCTGGGATGCAAGGCTGGTTCAACATATGCAAATCAATAAATGTAATCCAGCATATCAACAGAACCAAAGACAAAAACCACATGATTATCTCAATAGATGCAGAAAAGGCCTTTGACAAAATTCAACAACTCTTCATGCTAAAAACTCTCAATAAATTAGGTATTGATGGGACGTATCTCAAAATAATAAGAGCTATCTATGACAAACCCACAGCCAATATCATACTGAATGGGCAAAAACTGGAAGCATTCCCTCTGAAAACTGGCACAAGACAGGGATGCCCTCTCTCACCACTCCTATTCAACATAGTGCTGGAAGTTCTGGCCAGAGCAATCAGGCAGGAGAAGGAAATAAAGGGTATTCAATTAGGAAAAGAGGAAGTCAAATTGTCCCTGTTTGCAGATGACGTGATTGTATATCTAGAAAACCCCATTGTCTCAGCCCAAAATCTCCTTAAGCTGATTAGCAACTTCAGCAAAGTCTCAGGATACAAAATTAATGTACAAAAATCACAAGCATTCTTGTACACCAATCACAGACAAAGAGAGAGCCAAATCATGAGTGAACTCCCATTCACAATTGCTTCAAAGAGAATAAAATACCTAGGAATCCAACTTACAAGGGATGTGAAGGACCTCTTCAAGGAGAACTACAAACCACTGCTCAATGAAATAAAAGAGGATACAAACAAATGGAAGAACATTCCATGCTCATGGGTTGGAAGAATCAATATCGTGAAAATGGCCATACTGCCCAAGGTAATTTATAGATTCAACGCCATCCCCATCAAGCTACCAATGACTTTCTTCACAGAATTGGAAAAAACTACTTTAAAGTTCATATGGAACCAAAAAAGAGCCCGCATCGCCAAGTCAATCCTAAACCAAAAGAACAAAGCTGGAGGCATCACACCACCTGACTTCAAACTATACTACAAGGCTACAGTAACCAAAACAGCATGGTACTGATACCAAAACAGAGACATAGATCAATGGAACAGAACAGAGCCCTCAGAAATGATGCCGCATATCTACAACTATCCGATCTTTGACAAACCTGACAAAAACAAGAAATGGGGAAAGGATTCCCTATTTAATAAATGGTGCTGGGAAAACTGGCTAGCCATATGTAGAAAGCTGAAACTGGATCCCTTCGTTACACCTTATACAAAAATTAATTCAAGATGGATTAAAGACTTAAATGTTAGGCCTAAAACCATTAAAATCCTACAAGAAAACCTAGGCAATACCATTCAGGACGTAGGCATGGGCAAGGACTTCATGTCTAAAACACCAAAAGCAATGGCAACAAAAGCCAAAATTGACAAATGGGATCTAATTAAACTAAAGAGCTTCTGCACAGCAAAAGAAACTACCATCAGCGTGAACAGGCAACCTACAGAATGGGAGAAAATTTTTGCAACCTACTCATCTGACAAAGGGCTAATATCCAGAATCTACAATGAACTCAAACAAATTTACAAGAAAAGAACAAACAACCCCATCAAAAAGTGGGCAAAGGACATGAACAGACACTTCTCAAAAGAAGACATTTATGCAGCCAAAAAACACATGAAGAAATGCTCATCATCACTGGCCATCAGAGAAATGCAAATCAAAACCACAGTGAGATACCATCTCACACCAGTTAGAATGGCCATCATTAAAAAATCAGGAAACAACAGGTGCTGGAGAGGATGTGGAGAAATAGGAACACTTTTACACTGTTGGTGGGACTGTAAACTAGTTCAACCATTGTGGAAGTCAGTGTGGCGATTCCTCAGGGATCTAGAACTAGAAATACCATTTGACCCAGCCATCCCATTACTGGGTATATACCCAAAGGACTATAAATCATGCTGCTATAAAGACACATGCACACGTATGTTTATTGCGGCACTATTCACAATAGCAAAGAGTTGGAACCAACCCAAATGTCCAACAACGATAGACTGGATTAAGAAAATGTGGCACATATACACCATGGAATACTATGCAGCCATAAAAAATGATGAGTTCATGTCCTTTGTAGGGACATGGATGAAACTGGAAAACATCATTCTCAGTAAACTATCGCAAGGACAAAAAACCAAACACCGCATGTTCTCACTCATAGGTGGGAATTGAACAATGAGAACTCATGGACACAGGAAGGGGAACATCACACTCCGGGGACTGTTGTGGGGTGGGGGGAGGGGGGAGGGACAGCATTAGGAGATAATTTAGCATTAGGTATATCTCCTAATGCTAAATGATGAGTTAATGGGTGCAGGAAATCAACATGGTACATGGATACATATGTAACAAACCTGCACATTGTGCACATGTACCCTAAAACCTAAAGTATAATAATTTAAAAAAAAAAAAGAAAAAAAAAAGTAGGAGAAAAAGGAAACCTGAGTTCCTCCTCTGAAGTGGCAGGAAAACCAGCCTGGGCAACATAGCAAGGCCTTGTCTCTACAAA
>NW_026657596.1:0-4745 GCF_009828535.3 Hylobates moloch | reverse complement strand
CCACTCCTCTCCACTCCACTGCATTCCATTCCTTCCCGTTCACCTCCTTCCCAGTCCACTGTGTTGCACTCAATTCCATTCCATTCCACTCCATTCCACTCCACTCCACTCCCTTCCTTTTTCTCTGTTCCATTCCTGTGCACTGCACTGCAATTTTTCCATTCCATTCATTCTATTCCGTTTAATTCCATTCCATACCTTTCTATTCCATTCCATTCCTTTCCATTCCCCTCCACAAAACTCCAGTCCAATCCACTGCATTCCATTCCATTCCATTCCATTCCATTCCATTCCATTGCAATCCATTCCTTTCCATTCCATTCAAAATCAGTTTTCTGCGCTCCACTCCTCTCCAAACCAGTGCATTCCATTCCTTCACATTCACTTCCATTCGAATCCACTCTATTCCATTCCATTCCTTTCCATTCCATTCCACTCCATTGCATCCCATTCCATTCTACTCCATTGCAATGAACTGCACTCCCTTCCTTTCTGCTCTGTGCCTCTCCACTACACTCCACTGCATTTTTTTTCCATTCCATTTCATTCCATTCCATTGCATTACATTACATTCCGTTCCGTTCCATTCCATTTCTTTCCATTCCATTCCATTCCATTCTTTTCCCATAGAATCCACTCCACTCCACTCAAATCGGTTCCATTCCGTTCCATTCCGTTCCATTTCATTCCATTCCATTCCATTCCATTCTTTTCCAATAGAATCCACTCCAATCCACTCAAATCGGTTCCATTCCATTCCATTCAATTCCAATCTACTCTTCTCCACCTCACTCCTCTCCACACCACTGCATTTCATTCCTTCCTGTTTGCCTCAGTTCCATTGCACTCCTTTCCATTTTTTCCATTTAATTCCATTCCATTCCCTTCCAATCCATTCCACTCCTCACCACTCCATTCCTTTCTTCTCCATTCCTCTCCACTGCACTCCACTGCACTTTTGTCCATTCCATTCCATTCCATTGCATACAATTCCACTCCACTCCATGCCATTCCTTTCTATTCCATTCCATTCCATTCCATTCTTTTCCAATAGAATACTTTCCACTCCAATCCAATCCATTACCCTCCATTCCATTCAATTCAAATCTATGCTTCTCTACTCCACTCCTCTCCACTCGACTGCATTGTTTCCTTCCCATTATCCTCCATTATAGTCTAATACATACCCTTCCATTCCATTCCATTCCATTGCACTTCATTCCACTGCACTCCAGTCCATTCCTTTCTCCTCCATTCCACTCCTCTGCACTCCACTGCACTTTTCCATTCCATTCCATTCCATTCCATTCCCTTTCATTCCATTCCATTCCACTCCATTCCCCTCCACACAGCGCCACTCCAATCCACACAATTCCTTTCCATTCCATTCCTTTCCATTCCATTACATTCCATTCCACCTTAGTCCAATCTACTTCTCTCCTTTCCACTGCAGTCCACTTCACTCCACTCCATTCCATTACAATCCCATCCACCACACTCCTCTCCATTACATTCATTTCCAATACACTGCACTACACTACACTCCATTCCATTACTTTTCATTACTTTTCATTCCATTCCATTGTATTCCATTCCATTCCATTACTTTCCATTCCATTCCATTATACTCCAATCCACTCCACCCTAATCCACTGTATTTCTTCCGTTCCATCCCGTACCATTGCATTCCATTCCATTGAATTCAAATCCACTCTTCTATACTAACCACCCCTCCACTTTTCTGAATTCCGTTCCTTCCCATTCGTCTCCATTACAATCTAATCCATTTCATTCCTTTCCATTCTATTCCATTCCACTCCATTCCACTCCCCTCCACTCCCTTCGTTTCTTCTCCATTCCACTCCGCTAAATTCCACTGGACATTTTCTCTTCATTCCATTGCATTTCATTCCATTCCATTCTTTTATACTAGAATCCAATCCACTCCACTCCAATTCAATCCTTTCCATTCCATTTAATTCAAATCCATTCTTCTGCAGTCCAATCCTCTCCTTATCACTGTGTACAATTCCTTCCAAATAGCTTTCATTCCAATCCACTCCATTCCACTAAATTCCACTCCCTTCCTTTCTTCACCATTAAACTCGCAACACTCCTCTGCAATTTTTTCCATTCCATTCCTTTCCATTTTTTTCCATTCCATTTCAAACTTTCCATACCCTTCCATTCCATTCCCCTCCACGCAACGCCACTCCAATCCACTGCATTCCATTCCATTGCATTACATTCCACCTGAATCCAACCGAATCCCCTCCATTTCACTCCACTCCAGTCCACTCCATGTCATTCCTTCCCATTAGACTCCAATCCACCACACTGCTCTCCATTCCATTCATTTCCAATACACTGCACTCCACTCCATTCAATTCCATTCCATTCCTTTTTTTCCCTTCCTTTGTGTTCCAATCCACTCCATTGCTTTCCATTCCATTCCAATCTACTCCAATCCACTCCACTCCAGTCAACTGCATTTCATTCCATTCCATCCCAAACCACTGCATTCCATGCCAATCATTTCAAATCCACTCTTCTCCACTCCACTCCTCTCCACTACATTCCTTCCAATTCACCTCCATTCCAATCCATTCCATTCCATTCCATTCCATTCCACTCTACTACACTGCACACCCTTCCCTTTTTCTCCAGTCCACTCCAGTGCACTCCACTGTACTTTTATCCATTCCGTTCCATTCCATTCCATTCCATTTCATTCCATTCCATTCCATTTTTTCCAAGAGAATCCACTCCAATCTATTCCATTCCATTCCCTTCAATTCTTATCCAATCTACTCCTCTCCACTCCTCTCCACTCCACTGCAATCCATTCCTTCCCATTCTCCTCCAATCAACTTCACAGTGTTCCATTCCATTCCATTCTCTTCCATTTCATTCCCTTCCACTCCACTCCACTCCATTCCACACCACTCCACTTCGTTCCTTTCTTCTCCGTTCCTCTCCACTACACTCCAACTCATTTTTTATTCATTCCATTCCACTCTAATCCATTCCATTGAATTCAAATCTACTCTTTTGAACTCCACTCCAATCCACACCACTGCATTCCATTCCTTCCCATTCACCTCCATTTGAATACACTCAAATCCATTATATGTGGTTTGGTTCCTTTACATTCTATTCCATTCTATTCCATTCCATTCCTTTCCATTCCATTCCATTGCTTTCCAATAGAATCCACTCCACTCCACTTAAATCAATTTCATTCCATTCCATTCAATTCAAATTCACTCTTCTCCACTCCGCTCCTCTATACACCACTGCATTCGATTCTTTCCTATTTGCCTCCATTCCAATACACTGCTTTCCATTCCATTCCATTTCATTCCATTCCATTCGATTCCACTCGATTCCACTCCTCACCCCTCACTTTTTTCTTCTCCATTCCTCTCCACTGCACTCCACTGCACTTTTTTCCATTCCATTCCATTCCTCTCCATTACATTTTATTCCATTCAACTCCTTTCCATTCCATTCCACTCCTTTCAATGCAATTCCATTCCATTCCATTCCATTCCATTCCATTCCATCCCATTCCATTTCATACCACTCCATTCCATTCTTTTCCACTAAAATCCACTCCACTCCAATCCAATCCACTACATTCCATTCCATTCTATTCAAATCTACTCTTCTCCACTCCACTCTTCTCCAGTCCACTGCAATCCCTTCCTTCCCATTCGCCTCCATTCCAGTCTACTAAGTTCCATTCCATTCCATTCCATTCCGTTCCATTCCACTTCATTCCAGTCTACTAAGTTCCATTCCATTCCATTCCGTTCCATTCCACTCCATTCCACTCCACTCCACTCCCTTCCTTTCTTCTCCATTCCACTCTTATGCACTCCACTGCAATTTTTTCCATTCTATTCCATTCCATTCATTTCATTCCATTCCATTCCATTCCATTCCATTCCATTCCCCTCCACGCAACTCCACTCCAATCCACAGCATTCCATTCCATTCCATTCCATTCCATCTTAATCCAATCTCCTTCCCTCCATTCTACTCCACTCCTATTCACTCGACTCCATTCCATTCCTTCCCATTCCACTCCCATCCACCACACTCCTCTCCATTCCATCCATTTCCAATACAGTGCACTCTGCTCCACTCCATTCCATTCCATTGATTTCCTTTTCATTCCATTCCATTGTATTCCATTCCATTCCATTACTTTCCATTCCATTACATTCTACTCCAATCCAATCCACTCCAATCCAATGCATTTCATTCCATTCCATCCCATTCCATTGCATTCTATTCCATTGAAATCAAATCCACTCTTCTCCACTCCTCTCCTTTCCACTCCACTGAATTCCATTCCTTCCCATTCGCCTCCATTGCAATCCAATCCATTTTATTCCATTCCATTCCACTCCTTTCCACTCCCTTCCTTTCTTCTCCATTCCACTCCACTACAATCTACCGGACTTTTTTCCATTCATTCCATTCCATTCCATTCAATTCTTTTATACTTGACTCCAATCCACTCCACTCTATTTCATTCATTTCCATTCCATTCAATTCAAACCCACTCTTCTGCACTCCACTCCTGTCTATAACATTACATTCCATTCCTTCCAATTCGAATTCATTCCAATCCACTTCACTCCATTCCATTCCATTCCATTCCATTCCATTCCACTCAACTCCACACCTTTCCTTTCTTCTCCATTCCAATCCACAACACTCCACAGCACTTTTTT
>NW_026657595.1:0-4745 GCF_009828535.3 Hylobates moloch | reverse complement strand
AGAAGGATGTCTTCTCTCCTATCCCCCTGGGCTTCAGAACAATTGCTATTAGCTTCTTATTAATCCTTCCAGCGGTGCCCCATGTGTATGGAAGCAGAGATGAATACATACCCCATTTTTATGTAGGTAATTACAGACTCTAGATATTATTCTGGACTTGCCTATATTACTTGTTATATCTTGCAGAGCTTTGTTATTCTTCAGAGCAGCTTCATCATATTTTCTGCAAGCTGTCTTCTGCCTTATTTAACCTGTCTACAACAACCATATGTCACCACGAGTCTTACCTAGACATGGATTTTGAAAAAGAGACATCAATCAGTGGCCTTGGACTTTCTGCATGGGCGAACAGTGCGAGCATCTCAAAGAGGAAGGGGCTAGGTGTTCGTTTTGAACTTTCCACCTTTGGAGAGATTAAGCAGGACAATGTCCCCTGGCAGGGACTCTCTGACTCACAGACCTTTCTGTACCTTGCAAAAGCACCTTTGAAGTTAGGACTTGGAAATTGGGCACTCCAAGCTGCTTTTGACCCTCTGCCAAAAAAAAAAAAAAAAGTTACCTTAAATGTTACCCATGTACTAAGTAACTGTAAAGTAGTTATGAATATTTGTGAGGGTCCAACTCAGTACTTTAAAAAATCGATTAAAATGTGAAATTTTTTCTCTGTGGAGCATTTGTTCTGAAGACATCTCTGAAATCTCTCATTAAAAAAAAAAAGAAAGAAAAGCAGTTTCATTTGCCTCTTAGGGAAATTGTCTTCCACACCAAGATGATACCCTAACTTCAAGGGTCCCAAGGAATAATGGTAATTCCAAATGTATCCTGTGCATGGACAAAGTGGCTGTATGATACATGAATAATTGTTTGATAAAAACACTGAGTTTGGATATTCAAACATTTGAGTCATTTTTTAAAAGTCACTAAGATGACTTATAGATAAAACAATAAAATGCATATTTTATGCTTTACATTCATTCTTTCTATTTACACTACACCTTATTTGGAAAGGATCCAAGGTAAAGGTGGATGGCATGTTTTTTCTAGCAGTACAGTCACTAATCAAATCATTGTGAAATTATAGTTAAGAAAATTTCTGTATAGTTTGGAAACAATAAACTATATTGGAAAATAAATTCATTTGGGGGATAAATAAATTAATAGTATCAAATTTTATCATGTACCTTCTCCTCCAGACTTGAATCCATTTCCAAATCACAGACCCAGAAAACAATCCCCAAGGAACTATTTTGTGGATAATTCTGAAGAATAAGGCATATCATTTCAAAGAAATCAAACTAGGAAATCAAGCTTATTGGCTAATTGTGTTAATATCTGGTCACAGGTTCATAGGTTCATCTAATTGCAGATTTGAAATGAAATAGAGTTCAATTTGTCCCAACACACAAGATAATTATTCTGATGTGCATCATACTCATGAATGGAAAAGAAGAGCGTAAGGAGAAGAGAGGAAAGATACCTTTGGGTTTGCAAACGCTTGATAGTAGAAAAAATGTTTCTGTGTTTTAAAAAATATTGATACAATTCAACAACAAAGAGACAAACAACACATTTAAAAATGGAAAAAGGACTTAAACAGATTTTCCAAAGAAGAAATTCAAATGGCCAGCAAGCACACGAACGATGCTCACTGTCATTAGTCATTAGAAAAACGCAAATCAAAACCACAATGAGATATCACTTCACATCTACTAGGGTGGTCATAAAAAAATAAAGCTTCAGAAGCAGTGGCTCACACCTGTAATCCCAGCACTTTGGGAGGCCAAGGCGGGCGCATCACAAGGTCAGGAGTTTGAGACCAGCCTGGCCAATATGGTGAAACCCCATCTCTACTAAAAATACAAAAATTAGCTGGGCAATTAGCCAGGCATGCAGGTGGGAGCTTGTAATTCCAGCTACTCAGGAGGCTGAGGCAGGAGAATCGCTTGAACCGGGGAGGCAGAAGTTGCAGTGAGCTGAAATCGTGCCACTGCACACCAGCCTGGGCACCAGAGCAAGACTCCATCTCGAAATGGAAGAAAACAAAACAAAATTTCTGAAAACAGCAAGTGTTGGTGAGGATGTGGAGAAATTGTAACCTTCACAGGTTGCTGGTGGCAATGTACAGTGGTGCAGCTGCTGTGGAAAAGTCTGGCAGTTCCTCAGAAAGTTAAACAATATGAGATACCAATATGGCCTAGCAATTCCACTCCTAGGTGTATACATACAAGCGGTGAAAAAAGGTGTTCAAACAGCAACCTGTACATGAGTGTAGTGTTCATAGCAGAAATAGCCACAACAGTCAACGGTGGAAGCAATGCAAATGTGCATCAGTTGATGAATGTATAAGCAAAGTGTGGCGCATCCATACAATGCAATATTATTTGGTCACGAAAGGCAAAGAAGTACTGCCACATTCTCCAACATGGAGGAACCTTGAAAATCTCAGATTAAGTAAAATAAGCCAGGCACGAAATACCACATATTGTATGATTCCATATATGTGAAATGTGCACAGCTGGCAAATCCAGTGGCTGCTTACTGGTGTCTCCTTTTGGGATGATGAAAAAGTCAGCTGGGGGTTCTCCCCACTTTTTTATCCTCATGGGCAATGCTAATGTTCCTCCTCTTGCTCCAGAGATTTTATTTATTTATTTATTTTGGTCTTTCAAGAAAGAGGCAGGGTTTGTGTTCATGAATTTAATCTCTCTTTATGAAGGCATACTAACTTTCCATTTTGGTCTTATTATTTATTTCCATTTTGGTCTTATCAACTAAGGGAGATTCCCTGGGTGCAGAAGGTCATTTCCCATGACCCAAAGAGGTAAGAATAAGCCAGGTGAGAGCAGGTCAAGCCTGCAGGGTTGTGGTGACCACCACATGTAGGGACAGGAAGAAAAGATTAGAAGCGCCCATTACTTATGTCACACGAGGTGCAACGGGGTAGAATTGACTGAGCCTGCCCACCTGTCTCTTGCCCTGCAGACCTCAGGCATTGAAGAGAAGACAGGCTTCCTGATGACAGGGACTCTCTGAGCAATGGATGAGTCAGAAGGATCTAATCCCGGGGAAAGCTGCTGGGGTGCAGGGGAGGGAAGGACACTGCGCGGAAGGTGGACGTGCAGAGTGGAACACAAGGCAGTTAGGTGTGCTGCAGTGGGTTCTGAGACAGCCTCCATCAAGCTGCTGTCTAAGGACCTCTTCCCACCGCGGTACGACTGGTGGCCATAAAACCTCATCAGGGCTCAGGGGCCTGTACTAAAAAGCTGCTGTGAGAACAAAGAATGCATAACTAATGGAATTGCTGACTCAGGACTGACCTGGAGAACCCATTATACTTACTCAGTTGTCTCCAAGCAGGATGGCACATTTTTTTTTAATGTCCGTAATTTTTATTTATTTTTATTTTATTTTACTTTAAGTTCTGGGATACACGTGCAGAACGTGCAGGTTTGTTACATAGATATGCATGTGCCATGGTGGTTTGCTGCACCCATCAACCCATCATCTATGTTCTAAGCCCCGCATGCATTAGGTATTTGTCCTAATGCTCTCCCTCCCCTTGTCCCCAACCCAGCACTGCACATATTATAATACCAAAGAATGAGAGGGAAAAAAATCAGTTTCTACTTGTTTTTTATGAATCCAAGGTAGGCTTCAAAATCTCCCTGGGTAACATGCTTTAATGTCATACCATCTTTTTATAAAATTTTTATTTATTTTTTACTCATCACTATACAAACAAGGAGTCTTATCATCTTACTGCCCAGGAAGTGCTTTCTTATGTTAACTCTGTGAGTTTCTGGGTGCAACTTAAGTCTACAACAGAATGTCTTTGATTATAATTAAGTGATATCTTTGTATATACATATATATATTTATTTTTAGGCACATTAATTTTGTTCTTACAAATGTGTATTTAACATTTAAGAGTAATGCAATAACTTGATGGTATTTTTAAAGGTACAAATATCTAAAAATCACCAACAATTTTAACATTAGAAACTTTATTGTTTTTAAGCATACTTTTCACTGTTAATTTTATATCAAATATGTGAACATTGGTATCATAATTTTTAGGATAGACAATTATTTTGAAAATGTTATGCATTTTAATGGTTTTTCACTGTGTTATTTTTATTATACCTAAGGAATATGTAATATCTCTGAGTGGATGTATTATAGTTTGCTAATATAGTGCTCCATTTTGAACTTTTTACAGTTTTTTGGTTTCTCAAAGTATTTTTTTATTTCCTAGGATAATTTCTGAGCAGAATAACTGAAACAATGAGAACAAGTATTTTATGTCTTACATACATATTAAGATTGCTTTACAAAGAGGTTATTTAAGTTACCAGTGCTTCTGGTTTTGTATGTGAGGACTAGTTTCATACACCTTCATTATCCGTGGGTGTCAGCCCCATGTGAGTGTGCCCATATATAAGTTGATTAAGGAACATCTTTGTTCAGAAAAAAGCCTGGAAAGGTGGCATTCTGTAAAGGGCTCTGTGTACCTAGTTTCTTTCCTATGCTGAACCCCGGGATCCTGATTCTTACCCAGATACTTATATTTAGGTTGGTGCAAAAGTAATTGCGGTTTTGATCATGATTTTCAATGGCAAAAACCACAATTACTTTTGTAGCAATCTAATACATAACAATATTTGCAGGAAGTTTTAATTTATGGGAATTAAAGAAAGCTGCAAAGAGAATAATGAGCTCAAAGTTTTGTGATGTGCAGTTTATTA
>NW_026657594.1:1302-4746 GCF_009828535.3 Hylobates moloch | reverse complement strand
TTCTTTTACATTTGCTGAGGAGTGCTTAACTTCCAACTATGTGGTCAGTTTTGGAACAGGTGTGGTGTGGTGCTGAAAAGAACATATGTTCTGTTGATTTGGGGTGGAGAGTTCTGTAGATGTCTATTAGGTCAGCTTGGTGCAGAGCTGAGTTCAATTCCTGGATATCCTTGTTAACTTTCTGTCTTGTTGATCTGTCTAATGTTGACAGTGGGATGTCAAAGTCTCCCATTATTATTGTGTGGGAGTCTAAGTCTCTTTGTAGGTCACTTAGGACTTGCTTTATGAATCTGGGTGCTCCTGTATTGGGTGCATATATATTTAGGATAGTTAGCTCTTCTTTTTGAATTGATCCCTTTACTAGTATGTAATGGCCTTCTTTGTCTCTTTTGATCTTTGTTGATTTTTAAAGTCTGTTTTATCAGAGACTAGGATTGCAACCCCTGCCTTTTTTTGTTTTCCATTTGCTTGGTAGATCTTCCTCCATCCCTGTATTTTGAGTCTATGTGTGTCTCTGCACATGAGATGGGTTTCCTGAATACAGCACACTGATGAGCCTTGACTCTTTATCCAATTTGCCAGTCTGTGCCTTTTAATTGGAGCATTTAGTCCATTTACATTTAAGGTTATTATTGTTATGTGTGAATTTGATCCTATCATTATGATGTTAGCTGGTTATTTTGCTCGTTAGTTGATGCAGTTTCTTCCTAGCCTTGATGGTCTTTACAGTTTGGCCTGTTTCTGCAGTGGCTGGTACCAGTTGTTCCTTTCCATGTTTAGTGCTTCCTTCAGGAGTTATTTTAGGGCAGGCCTGGTGGTGACAAAATCTTTCAGCATTTGCTTGTCTGTAAAGTGTTTTATTTCTCCTTCACTTATGAAGCTTAGTTTGGCTGGATATGAAATTGTCGGTTGAAAATTCTTTTCTTTAAGAATGTTGAATATTGGCCCCCACTCTCTTCTGGCTTGTAGAGTTTCTGCCGAGAGATCCGTTGTTAGTCTGATGGGCTTCCCTTTGTGGGTAGCCTGACCTTTCTCTCTGGCTGCCCTTAACGTTTTTTCCTTCATTTCAACTTTGGTGAATCTGACAATTAAATGTCTTGGAGTTGCTCTTCTTGAGGAGTATCTTTGTGGCATTCTCTGTATTTCCTGAATTTGAATATTGGCCTGCCTTGCTAGATTGGGGAAGTTCTCCTGGATAATATCCCGCAGAGTGTTTTCCAACTTGGTTCCATTCTCCCCATCACTTTCAGTTATACCAATTAGATGTAGATTTGGTCTTTTCACATAGTCCCGTATTTCTTGGAGGCTTTGTTCATTTCTTTTCATTCTTTTTTCTCTAAACTTCTCTTCATGCTTCATTTCATTCATTTCATCTTCCATCGCTGATACGCTTTCTTCCAGTTGATCACATCGGTTACAGAGGCTTGTGCATTCGTCACATAGTTCTCATGCCATGGTTTTCAGCTCCATCAGGTCCTTTAAGGACTTCTCTGCATTAGTTATTCTAGTTATCCATTCGTCTAATTTTTTTTCAAAGTTTTTAACTTCTTTGCCATTGGTTTGAACTTCTTCCTTTAGCTCAGAGTAGTTTGATCTTCTGAAGCCTTCCTCTCTCAACTCACCAAAGTCATTCTCCATCCAGCTTTGTTCTGTTACTGGTGAGGAGCTGTGTTCCTTTGGATGAGGAGAAGTGCTCTGATTTTTAGAGTTTCCAGTTTTTCTTCTCTGTTTTTTCCCCATCTTTGTGGTTTTATCTACCTTTGGTCTTTGATGACGGTAATGTACAGATGGATTTTTGGTGTGGATGTCCTTCCTTTTTGTTAGTTTTCCTTCCAGCTGCAGGTCTGTTGGAGTTTATTGGAGGTCCACTCCAGACACTGTTTGCCTGGGTATCAGCAGTGGTGGCTGCAGAACAGCAGATATTGGTGAACTGCAAATACTGCTGCCTGATTGTTCCTCTAGAAGTTTTGTCTCAGACAAGTACCCGGCCATGTGAGGTGTCAGTCCGCCCCTACTGGGGGGTGCCTCCCAGTTAGGCTACTCGGGGGTCAGGGACCCACTTGAGGAGGCAGTCTGCCTGTTCTCAGATTGCAAGCTGTGTGCTGGGAGAACCACTACTCTCTTCAAAGCTGTCAGACAGGGACATTTAAGTCTGCAGAGGTTATTGCTGTCTTTTGTTTGTCTGTGCCCTGCCCCCAGAGGTGGAGCCTACAGAGGCAGGCAGGCCTCCTTGAGCTGTGGTGAGCTCCACCCAGTTTGAGCTTCCCAGCTGCTTTGTTTACCTACTCAAGCCTGAGCAATGGCGGGCGCCCCTTCCCCAGCCTTGCTGCCACCTTGCAGTTTGATCTCAGATTGCTGTGCTAGCAATAAGCGAGGTTCCATGGGCGTAGGGCCCTCCAAGCCAGGTGCGGGATATAATCTCCTGGTGTGCCATTTGTTAAGCTCATTGGAAAAGCACAGTATTAGGGTGGGAGTGACCTGATTTTCCAGGTGCCATCTGTCACCCCTTTCTTTGACTAGGAAAGGGAATTCCCTGACCCCTTGCACTTCCCGGGTGAGGCGATGCCTCGCCCTGCTTTGGCTCATGCACGGTGCGCTGTACCCACTGTCCTGTACCCACAGTCCAGCACTCCCCAGTGAGATAAACCTGGTACCTCAGTTGGAAATGCAGAAATCACCTGTCTTCTGCATCGCTCACGCTGGGAGCTGTAGACTGGAGCTGTTCCTATTTGGCCATCTTGGCTCCACCCCTCTCTTGTAGGGTTTTTATGGCTTCAGGTCTAACATTTAAATCTTTAATCCATCTTGAATTAATTTTTGTATAAGATGTAAGGAAGGAATCCAGTTTCAGCTTTCTACATATGGCTAGCCAGTTTTCCCAGCACCATTTATTACGTAGGGAATCCTTTCCCATTTCTTATTTTTGTCAGGTTTGTCAAAGATCAGATGGTTGTAGATGTGTGGTGTTATTTCTGAGGCCTCTGTTCTGTTCCATTGGTCTATATATCTGTTTTGGTACCAGTACCATGCTGTTTTGGTTACTGTAGCCTTGTAGTATAGTTGTACCAGTTTTCAAAGGGAAGGCTTCCAGTTTTTGCCCATTCAGTATGATATTGGCTGTGGATTTGTCATAAATAGCTCTTATTATTTTGAGATGTTTCATCAATACCTAATTTATTAAGAGTTTTTAGGCCGGGCGCGGTGGCTCACGCTTGTAATCCCAGCACTTTGGGAGGCCGAGGCGGGCGGATCACGAGGTCAGGAGATCGAGACCACGGTGAAACCCCGTCTCTACCAAAAATACAAAAAATTAGCCGGGCGTGGTGGCGGGCGCCTGTAGTCCCAGCTACTCGGAGAGGCTGAGGCAGGAGAATGGCGTGAACCCGGGAGGCGGAGGTTGCAGTGAGCCGAGATCGCGCCACTGCACTCCAGCCTGGGCGACAG
>NW_026657594.1:0-1202 GCF_009828535.3 Hylobates moloch | reverse complement strand
TGAAGGGCTGTTGAATTTTGTCGAAGGCCTTTTCTGCATCTATTGAGATAATCATGTGGTTTTTGTCATTGGTTCTGTTTATGTGATGGATTACATGTATTGATTTGCATATGTTGAACCAGCCTTGCATCCCAGGGATGAAGCCAACTTGAACGTGGTGGATAAGCTTTTTGATGTGCTGCTGGATTTGGTTTGCCAGTATTTTATTGAGGATTTTTGCATCGATGTTCATCAGGGATATTGGTCTAAAATTCTCTTTTTTTTGTTGTGTCTCTGCCAGGCTTTGGTATCAGGATGATGCTGGCCTCATAAAATGAGTTAGAGAGGATTACTTCTTTTTCTATTCATTGGAATAATTTCAGAAGGGATGGTACCAGCTCCTCTTTGTACCTCTGGTAGAATTCCACTGTGAATCCATCTGGTCCTGGACTTTTTTTGGTTGATAGGCTATTAATTATTGCCTCAATTTCAGAGCCTGTATTGGTCTATTCAGAGATTCCATTTCTTTCTGGTTTAGTCTTGGGAGGGTGTATGTGTCGAGGAATTTATCCATTTCTTCTAGATTTTCTAGTTTATTTGCGTAGAGGTATTTATGGTATTCTCTGATGGTAGTTTGTATTTCTGTGGGATCAGTGGTGAAATCCCCTTTATCATTTTTTATTGAGTCTATTTGATTCTTCTCTCTTTTCTTCTTTATTAGTCTTGCTAGTGGTCTATCAATTTTTTTTAACCTTTTCAAAAAACCAGCTCCTGGATTCATTGATTTTTTGAAGGGTTTTTTTTGTGTCTCTGTCTCCCTCAGTTCTGCTCTTAGTTATTTCTTGCCTTCTGTTAGCTTTTGAACTTGTTTGTTCTTGCTTCTCTAGTTCTTTTCATTGTGATGTTAGGGTGTCAATTTTAGATCTTTCCTGCTTTCTCTTGTGGGCATTTAGTGCTATAAATTTCCTTCTACACACTGCTGTAAATGTGTCCCGGAGATTCTGGTATGTTGTGTTTGTTCTTATTGGTTTCAAAGAACATCTTTATTTCTGCCTTCATTTCGTTATTTACCCAGTAGTGATTCAGAAGCAGGTTGTTCAGTTACCATGTCGTTGAGTGGTTTTGAGTGAGTTTCTTAGTCCTGAGTTCTAATTTGATTGCAGTGTGGTCTGAGAGACAGTTTGTTGTGATTTCTTTTCTTTTACATTTGCTGAGGAGTGCTT
>NW_026657593.1:0-4748 GCF_009828535.3 Hylobates moloch | reverse complement strand
CCATGCCCAGCCAGCAAAACATTTTTAAATGAAGCTCATAGGAAGATGAAGGCTCTTCTATCTGGATTCAGAAAACTGAAAAGATGTTGACTCATACCTGGGCTTAATTACCTTAGATGCACTCATAGGTTTATACCAGCATGAAAGTCTCAGACTGGATTGTAACTCTCATTCAAACTGTATAAAGCCCTAGGATAGTACAAAGAGTGACGTAATAGGGCCAAGCACACAGGTGAGATTATCACAGTCATGTGCACACTCTGCCAACAGTAAAGACTGTCATTCTCCCATATAAACATGGCCCACTGTTGAGTCTTTGAACCTCACACACAAAGACAGCTGAAAGTTGGAAAATTGAATTACATATGTGGATCTGGTCCACAGATGTTTTGTTGACTCTCAAAGCAAGATTCAAGACACCTGTGAGCCTC
This sequence comes from Hylobates moloch, assembly GCF_009828535.3. Lineage (NCBI taxonomy): Eukaryota > Metazoa > Chordata > Mammalia > Primates > Hylobatidae > Hylobates > Hylobates moloch. The sequence goes on along the minus strand of NW_026657593.1, from coordinate 4,317 downwards.
TGACTCCACTAGGGGAACACAATTCACAGGAGAGATTGAGGCTTTCAAATACAGATCCAGCCCACCTTTGAGATGGTGACTCATGTAATTAGACACAACATACAGCAGGTATTGACTCTCATACCTAGAACCAGGATATGTGTGGGATTCTTAATCTCATCCCTAGACCTTCTTGCACATGTGATTGTGACATATGCCTCTTCCCAGCACCTGAGTGATTTAACCTTTCTGCCTGGGCCCTACAGATGGAATTGTGGCATATCACTGAACTCATACCTAGGTGATGTGAGCCTATACTTTTGCCTTAGCACTTTTCACAGAGAGCATAGTGACATATCACTGGCCCTAGAACCCAGGTGAAGTGACTTTCCTCTATTGCTTGGTCTCTGCCCAAGAACAGATTGTGATATGTCACTGGGCTCATCACCTAGGTGATGTGATTTTTCTCTCCTACCTGGACCCAACACTTTCATAATGCAAATCTCCTGCTTGGGCTCGCCTACAGAGGTATTATAATATATCTGTTCATGTATCACCTAGGTGATGTGACTCTCCTTTTCTGCCTGAACCCTGCTGAAAGGGAGAATTCTGACATATCACTGGGCCCAGAATCTAGGTTACGCTACTTTTCTGTTTTTCCTAGGCCCCACATATTTTAGGTATTGTTACATATTGCTAGGTGTCATTCCTTTGGGCTGGGATGCTCTGGCTTGCCCACAAGGGGCCTCGTAAAATATTTATGTATCTGACACCTAAGATATGTGAGTTTCCTCTTTTGCCTGCATCCTGTCCACAGAAAATGTTGTGATATATCGCTGGACCCAGGCACCAGGTGATGTGTCTCTCCTGCCAAGGCTGTGACCAGAGGGAGCATTGTGACATATCACTGAGTTCAGCACCCAGGTGATATGACTCTGCTGCCTGTGCTCTGCTTTCAGGGGGGGATTGTACTCTATCTGTGGCTGAGTACCTAGGTGATATGGCTCCTGTGTGGTTTCTGCCCTCAGGGAAGATTTTGACATATCCTTGCCAAAAACCTACTTGATGTGACGCTCCTGCTTGCTCCCTAGCCACAGGTAGAATTGTGACATATATTTTCGCCAGCTACAAGGTGCACTGGTTACCTCATACCTCAAACCAGCTAATAGAAGAGATTCTACCTCCCATAGCTAGACTTAGGAAAATGAGTAAGATCATGGGTCTCCTCTTTGTGTAAAGGCCATAAAGGATTACTGTTCTTTTACATATCATATAAAGCCCTCGAGGGGTACAGAAAATGTCATCACAGGGCACAATACAAGGTGAGATTGTGTTTCTTGTATGCAAATCCCATCAAGTGTTAAGACTGTCACCCTCACACAAGGACAGAGCCCATTGGAGAGGTCCTGAATTTCACACATTGACACAGCCTACAGTTCAGATTGTGACTGTCATATGTGAACACCCAACTACAATTGGGATGGTGATGTATTTCTAATTCTGGCAGGTTAGATCTCTTCTATCTGGACATATCCAACTGGAGAGATGTTGACTCTCATTACTGGGCTTGGGGCCACAGGTAGGATCATGGGTCTATATGAGCACAAATGTCTCAGAGCTTATTGTGACTTTAATGTATATTGTAGAAAGCCCTTTGGTGGTACAGAGGGTGTCCTAACAGAGCACAACACGCAGGTGAGATTATGACACTCATATATACACCAAGCTGACGGTAAATATTGTCATTCTTCTGGATAAACACAGGCCACTGTTTAGGTTCTGAATCTCACACCCAAAGTAAGTTGAAATTGAAAAATTGATGCATAAATGGATTCAGTTCACAGATGGGTTGGTGACTCTCAGTCCAAGATCCAGCATATCTGTGAGGCATTGACTTCACTAAAGGGACACTGTCTGCAGGAGGGATTAAGGCTTTTATGAACAGATTCAGTAAACTGTTGAGATTGTGGGTTATACACTTAGATCCAACATACAGGAGGTGGCGCCTCTTATACCTAAAACCAAGACGTGCAGGATTGTTAATCTCTTCTCTGGACCTTCCTGCAGCTGTGATTGTGACATATACCTCAGCCTAGCACTTGAGCAAATTTACTGTCCTGCCTGGGCTCAGGCCACAGATTGGATAGTGACATCTTGCTGCATCCAGCATTTAGTCAATGCGAATCTACACTCTTGTCTTGGTTCTGACCATAGAGAGAATTTTGACATATCACTGCTCCTTGCACATAGGCTATGTGACTCTCCTGCCTGTGTTTTGCCCACATGGGCCGTTGTGACGTATTGCTGAGTCCAGCACCCGGGTGATATGATCCTCCAGCCTTTCCTCTGCCTACACAAGACACCGTGACATATCTTTGGGTCCCTCACATGGGTGATGTGACTCTCCTGCCTCACCCTTGTTTCAAGGGATATTGTGACATAACTGCTGTAACCAGCACCTAGGTGATGTGGCTATTTTCCACTGTTTGGGCTGTGCCCAGTGAGGAATTGTGAAGTGTCTCTCTGCCCAGTACCTAGGTGATTTGACTCTCCTCTTTTTCCTGGGCCCTGCATACATTGTGTATTTGAAAATGTGGCTGAATCCAACAGCTAGGTGATGCAACTATCCTACGAAGGCCCTGCCTAGAGGTGTATTATGATGTATTTTTTGTTTATTACTTAGGTGGTGTGACTATCTTCTTCTGCCTTGGTCCTGCCTAATTTGAGAATTGTGAAATATCACTGGACCTGGTACCTAAGTTATGTAATTCTCTTCTATTGCCTGGGCCCTACATATTTTGGGTATTTTGACATATCACTGCACCAAACACCAAAGAGATAAGAAGCTCCTGCCTAGGCTATGCCTACAGTGGCCCTTGTGACATATCTCTGAATTCATTATGTATGAGATGTGAGTCTCCTCTTCCACTTGCACTCTTTCTATAGAAAGATTATGACATATCACTGGGCCCAGCAATTAGGTGAGGTGTCTATCCTGCTTGGACCTTGCCCACTGGGAGCATTGTGACATATTGCTGGGCCCAGCACTGAGGTGATGTGACTCTCCTTTCTGGACCCTGCCTTTAGGAAGAATTGTGACATATCGCTAGCCCAAAACCAAAGTGATGAAACTTTCTTGCTTACTCTATAACCACAGGTAGGATTGTGACATGTACCTTTGGCCAGCTCACAGGTATGATTATGATTGATACCTTGAATTAGCCAATAGAAGAAATACTATCTCTCACAGAAAGGCTTAAGGGAAATGGATAAATCCTTTGGTCTCTTCTTTATACAAAGGTTGTAGATGAGTACCACTGTCTCACATGTCGTATAATGCCTTTGGGTGGCATACAGTGTCATCACAGGGCCCAGCACACAGGTGAGATTGTGTTTTTCATGTGCACACTATGCCAACCATTAGGGTTGATACTCTTATGAATAAACAGAGCACACTTCTGAGGTCCTAAATCTCACACACAGATGCAGTTCAAAGTTGGAATTGTGATGGTCATATGTAAACATCCAGCCACAGTTGAGATGGTTATTCATTTCTAAACCTAGCTAATAGGCAGGGGAGAACTCTTCTATGTAAACCCAGTTACTTGGAGAGATGTTGACTCTCATACCTGGGCTTTATTTCACAGGTACAGTCATTGGTCCATAGTAACATAAAGGTCTCAGAGTGGAATGCCACTTTCATGTATATCATATAAATTCATCGGGTGGTACACAGATTGCCCTAACAAGGCCCAGCACACAGGTGAAATTATGACACACATATTCACACACAGAGGACAGTAAAAATTGTCATCCTTCCACATGAATACAGCCCTCAGTTGAGGTTCTAAACTTCACATGCAGAAGAACTCACAAATTGAATAATTGACTCTCATACATGGATCCAGTCCACAGGTGTGTTGATGACTAAGACCAAGATAGACACAGCTTAGAGGCTGCAAATTCACCAAGGGGACACAGTCTGCAGGAGGGATGGAGTCTCCCATGCAAGTGTCCAGTCTACAGTTGAGATTGTGACTCGTGTACTTTTACCTGACGTACAGGAGATGTTGATTCTCATACCTAAATCCAGGACATTTGGGAGACTGTTAGTCATATCTATGGACTTTCTTGCAGGTGGAATTGTGGCATATGTTTCTGCCCAGTACCTGAGTGATTTGACTTTCCTGCATGACCCAAGCCCGCAGATGTGATTGTTACATATCAGTGGGGCCAGCACCTAGGTGATGCAATTATATTTTTCTCCCTTGGTGCTGTTTGCAGTGGGGCTTTGTGATGTATCACTGAACCCAGCACCCAGGTTATGAGACTCTTCTG
>NW_026657592.1:1302-4748 GCF_009828535.3 Hylobates moloch | reverse complement strand
TTCTTTTACATTTGCTGAGGAGTGCTTAACTTCCAACTATGTGGTCAGTTTTGGAACAGGTGTGGTGTGGTGCTGAAAAGAACATATGTTCTGTTGATTTGGGGTGGAGAGTTCTGTAGATGTCTATTAGGTCAGCTTGGTGCAGAGCTGAGTTCAATTCCTGGATATCCTTGTTAACTTTCTGTCTTGTTGATCTGTCTAATGTTGACAGTGGGATGTCAAAGTCTCCCATTATTATTGTGTGGGAGTCTAAGTCTCTTTGTAGGTCACTTAGGACTTGCTTTATGAATCTGGGTGCTCTTGTATTGGGTGCATATATATTTAGGATAGTTAGCTCTTCTTTTTGAATTGATCCCTTTACTAGTATGTAATGGCCTTCTTTGTCTCTTTTGATCTTTGTTGATTTTTAAAGTCTGTTTTATCAGAGACTAGGATTGCAACCCCTGCCTTTTTTTGTTTTCCATTTGCTTGGTAGATCTTCCTCCATCCCTGTATTTTGAGTCTATGTGTGTCTCTGCACATGAGATGGGTTTCCTGAATACAGCACACTGATGAGCCTTGACTCTTTATCCAATTTGCCAGTCTGTGCCTTTTAATTGGAGCATTTAGTCCATTTACATTTAAGGTTATTATTGTTATGTGTGAATTTGATCCTATCATTATGATGTTAGCTGGTTATTTTGCTCGTTAGTTGATGCAGTTTCTTCCTAGCCTTGATGGTCTTTACAGTTTGGCCTGTTTCTGCAGTGGCTGGTACCAGTTGTTCCTTTCCATGTTTAGTGCTTCCTTCAGGAGTTATTTTAGGGCAGGCCTGGTGGTGACAAAATCTTTCAGCATTTGCTTGTCTGTAAAGTATTTTATTTCTCCTTCACTTATGAAGCTTAGTTTGGCTGGATATGAAATTGTCGGTTGAAAATTCTTTTCTTTAAGAATGTTGAATATTGGCCCCCACTCTCTTCTGGCTTGTAGAGTTTCTGCCGAGAGATCCGTTGTTAGTCTGATGGGCTTCCCTTTGTGGGTAGCCTGACCTTTCTCTCTGGCTGCCCTTAACATTTTTTCCTTCATTTCAACTTTGGTGAATCTGACAATTAAATGTCTTGGAGTTGCTCTTCTTGAGGAGTATCTTTGTGGCATTCTCTGTATTTCCTGAATTTGAATATTGGCCTGCCTTGCTAGATTGGGGAAGTTCTCCTGGATAATATCCCGCAGAGTGTTTTCCAACTTGGTTCCATTCTCCCCATCACTTTCAGTTATACCAATTAGATGTAGATTTGGTCTTTTCACATAGTCCCGTATTTCTTGGAGGCTTTGTTCATTTCTTTTCATTCTTTTTTCTCTAAACTTCTCTTCATGCTTCATTTCATTCATTTCATCTTCCATCGCTGATACGCTTTCTTCCAGTTGATCACATCGGTTACAGAGGCTTGTGCATTCGTCACATAGTTCTCATGCCATGGTTTTCAGCTCCATCAGGTCCTTTAAGGACTTCTCTGCATTAGTTATTCTAGTTATCCATTCGTCTAATTTTTTTTCAAAGTTTTTAACTTCTTTGCCATTGGTTTGAACTTCTTCCTTTAGCTCAGAGTAGTTTGATCTTCTGAAGCCTTCCTCTCTCAACTCATCAAAGTCATTCTCCATCCAGCTTTGTTCTGTTACTGGTGAGGAGCTGTGTTCCTTTGGATGAGGAGAAGTGCTCTGATTTTTAGAGTTTCCAGTTTTTCTTCTCTGTTTTTTCCCCATCTTTGTGGTTTTATCTACCTTTGGTCTTTGATGACGGTAATGTACAGATGGATTTTTGGTGTGGATGTCCTTCCTTTTTGTTAGTTTTCCTTCCAGCTGCAGGTCTGTTGGAGTTTATTGGAGGTCCACTCCAGACACTGTTTGCCTGGGTATCAGCAGTGGTGGCTGCAGAACAGCAGATATTGGTGAACTGCAAATACTGCTGCCTGATTGTTCCTCTAGAAGTTTTGTCTCAGACAAGTACCCGGCCATGTGAGGTGTCAGTCCGCCCCTACTGGGGGGTGCCTCCCAGTTAGGCTACTCGGGGGTCAGGGACCCACTTGAGGAGGCAGTCTGCCTGTTCTTAGATTGCAAGCTGTGTGCTGGGAGAACCACTACTCTCTTCAAAGCTGTCAGACAGGGACATTTAAGTCTGCAGAGGTTATTGCTGTCTTTTGTTTGTCTGTGCCCTGCCCCCAGAGGTGGAGCCTACAGAGGCAGGCAGGCCTCCTTGAGCTGTGGTGAGCTCCACCCAGTTTGAGCTTCCCAGCTGCTTTGTTTACCTACTCAAGCCTGAGCAATGGCGGGCGCCCCTTCCCCAGCCTTGCTGCCACCTTGCAGTTTGATCTCAGATTGCTGTGCTAGCAATAAGCGAGGTTCCATGGGCGTAGGGCCCTCCAAGCCAGGTGCGGGATATAATCTCCTGGTGTGCCATTTGTTAAGCTCATTGGAAAAGCACAGTATTAGGGTGGGAGTGACCTGATTTTCCAGGTGCCATCTGTCACCCCTTTCTTTGACTAGGAAAGGGAATTCCCTGACCCCTTGCACTTCCCGGGTGAGGCGATGCCTCGCCCTGCTTTGGCTCATGCACGGTGCGCTGTACCCACTGTCCTGTACCCACAGTCCAGCACTCCCCAGTGAGATAAACCTGGTACCTCAGTTGGAAATGCAGAAATCACCTGTCTTCTGCATCGCTCACGCTGGGAGCTGTAGACTGGAACTGTTCCTATTTGGCCATCTTGGCTCCACCCCTCTCTTGTAGGGTTTTTATGGCTTCAGGTCTAACATTTAAATCTTTAATCCATCTTGAATTAATTTTTGTGTAAGATGTAAGGAAGGAATCCAGTTTCAGCTTTCTACATATGGCTAGCCAGTTTTCCCAGCACCATTTATTACGTAGGGAATCCTTTCCCATTTCTTATTTTTGTCAGGTTTGTCAAAGATCAGATGGTTGTAGATGTGTGGTGTTATTTCTGAGGACTCTGTTCTGTTCCATTGGTCTATATATCTGTTTTGGTACCAGTACCATGCTGTTTTGGTTACTGTAGCCTTGTAGTATAGTTGTACCAGTTTTCAAAGGGAAGGCTTCCAGTTTTTGCCCATTCAGTATGATATTGGCTGTGGATTTGTCATAAATAGCTCTTATTATTTTGAGATGTTTCATCAATACCTAATTTATTAAGAGTTTTTAGGCCGGGCGCGGTGGCTCACGCTTGTAATCCCAGCACTTTGGGAGGCCGAGGCGGGCGGATCACGAGGTCAGGAGATCGAGACCACGGTGAAACCCCGTCTCTACTAAAAATACAAAAAAAATTAGCCGGGCGTGGTGGCGGGCGCCTGTAGTCCCAGCTACTCGGAGAGGCTGAGGCAGGAGAATGGCGTGAACCCGGGAGGCGGAGGTTGCAGTGAGCCGAGATCGCGCCACTGCACTCCAGCCTGGGCGACAG
>NW_026657592.1:0-1202 GCF_009828535.3 Hylobates moloch | reverse complement strand
TGAAGGGCTGTTGAATTTTGTCGAAGGCCTTTTCTGCATCTATTGAGATAATCATGTGGTTTTTGTCATTGGTTCTGTTTATGTGATGGATTACATGTATTGATTTGCATATGTTGAACCAGCCTTGCATCCCAGGGATGAAGCCAACTTGAACGTGGTGGATAAGCTTTTTGATGTGCTGCTGGATTTGGTTTGCCAGTATTTTATTGAGGATTTTTGCATCGATGTTCATCAGGGATATTGGTCTAAAATTCTCTTTTTTTTGTTGTGTCTCTGCCAGGCTTTGGTATCAGGATGATGCTGGCCTCATAAAATGAGTTAGAGAGGATTACTTCTTTTTCTATTCATTGGAATAATTTCAGAAGGGATGGTACCAGCTCCTCTTTGTACCTCTGGTAGAATTCCACTGTGAATCCATCTGGTCCTGGACTTTTTTTGGTTGATAGGCTATTAATTATTGCCTCAATTTCAGAGCCTGTATTGGTCTATTCAGAGATTCCATTTCTTTCTGGTTTAGTCTTGGGAGGGTGTATGTGTCGAGGAATTTATCCATTTCTTCTAGATTTTCTAGTTTATTTGCGTAGAGGTATTTATGGTATTCTCTGATGGTAGTTTGTATTTCTGTGGGATCAGTGGTGAAATCCCCTTTATCATTTTTTATTGAGTCTATTTGATTCTTCTCTCTTTTCTTCTTTATTAGTCTTGCTAGTGGTCTATCAATTTTTTTTAACCTTTTCAAAAAACCAGCTCCTGGATTCATTGATTTTTTGAAGGGTTTTTTTTGTGTCTCTGTCTCCCTCAGTTCTGCTCTTAGTTATTTCTTGCCTTCTGTTAGCTTTTGAACTTGTTTGTTCTTGCTTCTCTAGTTCTTTTCATTGTGATGTTAGGGTGTCAATTTTAGATCTTTCCTGCTTTCTCTTGTGGGCATTTAGTGCTATAAATTTCCTTCTACACACTGCTGTAAATGTGTCCCGGAGATTCTGGTATGTTGTGTTTGTTCTTATTGGTTTCAAAGAACATCTTTATTTCTGCCTTCATTTCGTTATTTACCCAGTAGTGATTCAGAAGCAGGTTGTTCAGTTACCATGTCGTTGAGTGGTTTTGAGTGAGTTTCTTAGTCCTGAGTTCTAATTTGATTGCAGTGTGGTCTGAGAGACAGTTTGTTGTGATTTCTTTTCTTTTACATTTGCTGAGGAGTGCTT
>NW_026657591.1:0-4749 GCF_009828535.3 Hylobates moloch | reverse complement strand
GTGTCAGCAGCGGTGGCTGCAGAACAGCAGATTTTCATGAGACCAGAAATTCAGCTGTCTGATAGTTCCTCTGGAAGTTTTGTCTCAGAGGAGTATCCGGCCAAGTGAGGTGTCAGTCTGTCCCTACTGGGGGGGTGCCTCCCAGTTAGGCTGCTCAGGGATGAGGGACCCACTTTAGGAGGTAGTCTGTCCGTTCTCAGATCTCCAGCTGTGTGCTGGGAGAACCACTACTCTCTTCAAAGCTGTCAGTCAGACAGGGACATTTAAGTCTGTGAAGGTTCCTGCTGACTTTTTGTTTGTCTGTGCCCTGCCCCCAGAGGTGGAGCCTACAGAGGCAGGCAGGCCTCCTCGAGCTGTGGTGGGCTCCACCCAGTTCGAGCTTCCTGGCTGCTTTGTTTACCTAAGCAAGCCTAGGCAATTGTGGGCGCCCCTCCCCCAGCCTCGCTGCCAACTTGCAGCTTTATCTCAGACTGCTGTGCTAGCAATCAGCGAGACTCCGTGGGCATAGGACCCTCCGAGCCAGGTGAGGGACACAGTCTCCTAGTGTGCCATTTTCCAGGCCCATTGGAAAAGCGCAGTATTGGGGTGGGACTGACCCGATATTCCAGGTGCAGTCTGTTACCCCTTTCTTTGACTAGGAAAGGGAACTCCCTGACCCCTTGTGCTTCCTGAGTGAGGCAATGCTTTGCCCTGCTTTGGCTGGCACACAGTGCTCTTCACCGACTGTCCTGCACCCACTGTTTGGCACTCCCTAGTGAGATGAAACCGGTACCTCAAGCAGAAATGCCGAAATCTCCCGTCTTCTGTGTCGATCAGGCTGGGAGCTGGAGACCGGAGCTGTTCCTATTCGGCCATCTTGGCTCCACCTCAAAAAGACTGTTTCAAATCTGTTCAACCAAAAGAAACCTTAAACTCTGTGACCTGAATGCACACATCACAAATAATTTTGCAGAATGCTTTTGTGAAGTTTTTATGTGAAGATATTTCCTTTTTCACCATAAACCTCAAAGCACTCCAAATACCCACTTGCAGATTCTTCACAAAGAGTTTTTCAAAACGGCTCAATCAAAAGAAAGGTTCAATTGAGTTGAATGCACACATCACTAAGAAGTTGCTCAGAATGCTTCTGTCTACTATTTATGTGAAGAGTATTTGCTTTCCATGTATTGAATGAAAATATCTCAAATATCCACTTCCAGATTCTACAAAAAGAATGGTTCAAATCTGCTCAACCAAAAGAAAGCTTCAACACTATGAGATTAATGCACACATCACAAAGAAATTTCACAGAATGCTTCTGTGTAGTTTTTATATGTTGATATTTCCGTTTTCACCATAGGCCTCAAAGCACTCCAAATGTCCACTTCCAAATTCTTCACAAAGAGTGTTTCAAAACTGATCAATGAAAAGAAAGGTTCAACTCTGTGAGTTGAATGCACACATCACTAGGTATTTGCTCAGAATGCTTCTGTCTAGTTTTTATGTGAAGACATTTCCTTTTCCTGCATTGGAAGAAAAGATCTCAAATATCCACTTGCAGATTCTACAAAATACTGTTTCAAATCTGCTCAACCAAAAGAAAGCTTCAACTTTGTGAGTTGAATGCACACATCACAAAGAAATTTCGCAGAATGCTTCCGTGTAGTTTTTATGTGAAGATATTTCCTTTTTCACCATATGACACAAAGCACTCCAAATGTCCACTTGCAGATTCTTCAAACAGAGTGTTTCAAAGCTGCTTAATCAAAAGACAGTTTCAACTCTGTGAGTTGAATGCACACATCACTAGGAAGTTGCTCAGAATTCTTCTGTCTTGTTTTTATGTGAAGACATTTCCTTTTCCCACATTGGAAGAAAAGATCTCAAATATCCACTTGCAGATTCTACAAAATACTGTTTCAAATCTGCTCAACCAAAAGAAAGCTTCAATTATGTGAGATTAATGAACACATCACAAGAAATTTTGAGAATGCTTCTGTGTAGTTTTTATGTGAAGATATTTCCTTTTTCACCATAGGCCTCAAAGCACACCAAATATCTACTTGCAGATTATTCAGAGTGTTTCAAAACTGCTCAATTAAAAGAAAGGTTCAACTCTGTGAGTTGAACGCACACATCACTAAGGAGTTGCTCAGAATGCTTCTGTCTAATTTTTAATTTAAGACATTTCCTTTTCCCGCATTGTTCTAAAAGATCACAAATATCCACTTGCAGATTATACAAAAAGACTGTTTCAAATCTGCCCAACCAAAAGAAAGCTTTAACTCTGTGAGATGAATGCACACATCACAAGAAATTTTGCAGAGTGCTTCTGTGTAGTTTTTATGTGAAGATATTTCCTTTTTCACCAAAAGCCTTAAAGCCCTCCATATGACCACTTGCAGATTCTTCACCAGAGTGTTTCAAAACTGCTCAGTCAATAGAAATGTTCAACTCTGAGTTGAATGCACACTTCACTAAGAAGTTGCTCAGAATGCTTCTGTCTAGTTTTTATGTGAAGATATTCCTTTTCCCGCATTGCATGAAAAGGTCTCAAATATCCACTTGCAGATTCTACATAAAGACAGTTTCAAATCTGCTCAACCAAAAGAAATCTTCAACTCTGTGACATGAATGCACACATCACAAAGAAATTTCGGAGAATGCCACTGGGTAGTTTTTATGAGAAGATATTCCCTTTTTCACCACAGGACTCAAAGCCCTCCAAAGGTCCACCTGCAGATTCTTCAAAGTGTTTCAAAACTGCTCAATGAAAAGAAAGGTTCAACTCTGTGAGTTGAATGCACACATCAGTAAGAAATTCCTCAGAATGCTTCCATCTAGTTTTTATGTGAAGCTATTTCCTTTTCCTGCATTGGACGAAAAGATCTCAAATATCCAGTGGCAGATTCCACAAAAAGACTGCTTCAAATCTGCACAATGAAAGGAAAGCTTCAACTCTATGAGATGAATGCACACATCACAAAGAAATTTCACAGAATGCTTCTGTGTAGTTTTTATGTGAAGATATTTCCTTTTCCACCATATGCCTCAAAGCACTCCAAATGTCCACTTGTAGATTCTTCAAACAGAGTGTTTCAAAGTTGCTTAATCCAAAGACAGGTTCAACTCTGTGAGTTGAATGCACACATCACTAAGATGTTGCTCAGAATGCTTCTGTGTAGTTTTTATGTGAAGATATTTCCTTTGCCTGCATTGGATGAAATGATCTGAAATATCCACTTGCAGATCCTACAAAAAGACTGTTTGAAATGTGCTCAACCCAAAGGAATCTTCAAATCCATGAGATGAATGCACACATCACAAAGAAATTTCACAGAATGCTTCTGTTTAGTTTTCATGTAAAGATATTTCTTTTTTCATCATAGGCCTCAGAGCACTCCATATGTCCACTTGCAGATACTTGAAACAGAGTTTCAAAACTGCTCACTGAAAAGAAAGTCTCAACTCCGTGAGTTGAATGCACATATCACTAAGAAGTTGCTCAGAACATTTCTGTCTAGTTTTTAAGTGAAGATATCTCCTTTTCCCGCAATGGACGAAAATATCGCAAATATCCAGTTGCAGATTGTACAAAAAGCCTCTTTCAAATCTGCTCTACCAAAAGAAAGCTTCAACTCTGTCAGTTGAATGCACACATCACTAAGAAGTTGCTCAGAATGCTTCTGTCTAGTTTTTATGTGAAGATATTTTCTTTTCCCGCATTGTACGAAAAGATCTCAAATATCCACTTGCAGATTCTGCAAAAAGACTTTTTCAAATCTGCTCAACCAAAAGAGAGTTTCAACTCTGTGAGATGAATGCACACATCATGAATAAATTTCGCAGAATGATTCTGTGTAGTTTTTATGTGAAGATATTTCCTTTTTCACCATAGGCCTCAAAGCACTCGAAATGTCCACTTGCAGATTCTTCAAACAGAGTGTTTCAAAACTGTTCAATCAAAAGAAAGGTTCAACTCTCTTACTTGAATGCACACATCATTAAGAAGCTGCTCGGATTCTTCTGCCTAATTTTAATGAGAAGATATTTCCTTTTCCCGCATTTGATGAAAAGATCTCAAATATCCACTTGCAGATTGTACAAAAGGCTGTTTCAAATCTGCCCAACCAAAACAAAGCTTGAACTCTGTGAGATGAATGCACACATGACAAAGAAATTTTGCAGAATGCTTCTGTGTAGTTTTTATGTGAAGATATTTCCTTTTTAAGCATAAGCCTCAAAGCCTTCCATATGTCCACTTGAAGATTCTTCACCAGAGTGTTTCAAAACTGCTCACTCAAAAGAAATGTTCAACTCTGTGAGTTGAATGCACACATCACTAAGAAGTTGCTCAGAATGCTTCTCTCTAGTTTTTATGTGAAGATATTTCCTTTTCCCGCATAAGACTGAAAGATCTCAAATATCCACTTGCAGATTCTACCAAAAGACTGTTTCAAATCTGCTCAACCAAAAGAAAGCTTCAGCTCTGTGAGATGAATGCATACATCACAAAGAAATTTTGCAGAATGCTTCTGTGTAATTTTTATGTGAAGATATTTCCTTTTTCACCATAAGCCTCAAAGCCCTCTAGATGTCCACTTGCAGATTCTTCACCAGAGTGTTTCAAAAGTGCTCAATCAAAAGTAATGTTCAACTCTGGGAGTTGAATGCACACGGCACTAAGAAGTTGCTCAGAATGCTTCTGTCTAGTTTTTATGTGAAGATATTTCCTTTTCCCGCATTGGATGAAAAGAACTCAAATATCCA
>NW_026657590.1:4225-4750 GCF_009828535.3 Hylobates moloch | reverse complement strand
ACTACCATCAGAGTGAACAGGCAACCTACAGAATGGGAGAAAATTTTGGCAACCTACTCATCTGACAAAGGGCTAATATCCAGAATCTATGATGAACTCAAACAAATTTACAAGAAAAAAACAAACAACCCCATCAAAAAGTGGGCGAACGACATGAACAGACACTTCTCAAAAGAAGACATTTATGCAGCCAAAAAACACATGCAAAAATGCTCATCATCACTGGCCATCAGAGAAATGCAAATCAAAACCACAATGAGATACCATCTCACACCAGTTAGAATGGCCATCATTCAAAAGTCAGGAAACAACAGGTGCTGGAGAGGATGTGGAGAAATAGGAACACTTTTACACTGTTGGTGGGACTGTAAACTAGTTCACCCATTGTGGAAGTCAGTGTGGCGATTCCTCATGGATCTAGAACTAGAAATACCATTTGACCCAGCCATCCCATTACTGGGTATATACCCAAAGGACAATAAATCATGCTGCTATAAAGACACATGCACACGTATGTTTATTGCG
>NW_026657590.1:0-4125 GCF_009828535.3 Hylobates moloch | reverse complement strand
CTATGCAGCCATAAAAAATGATGAGTTCATGTCCTTTGTAGGGACATAGATGAAACTGAAAACCATCATTCTCAGTAAACTATCGCAAGGACAAAAAACCAAACACCGCATGTTCTCACTCATAGGTGGGAATTGAACAATGAGAACTCATGGACACAGGAAGGGGAACATCACACTCTGGGGACTGTTGTGGGTTGGGGGGAGGGGGGAGGGACAGCATTAGGAGATATACCTAATGCTAAATGACTAGTTAATGGGTGCAGCAAAACAACATGGCACTTGGATACATATGTAACAAACCTGCACATTGTGCACATGTACCCTAAAACCTAAAGTATAATAATAATAAAAAAAAAAAGAAAAAATGCTCGTCATCACTGGTCGTTAGAAAAATGCAAATCAAAACCACGATGAGATACGATCTTATGCCAGTTAGAATGGGAATCATTAAAAAGTCAGGAAACAACAGATGCTCGAGAGGATGTGGAGAAATAGAAATGCTTTTACACTGTTGGTGGGAGTGTAAATTAGTTCAACCATTGTGGAAGACAGTGTGGCAATTCCTCAATTATCTAGAACTAGAATTACCATTTGACCCAGCAATCCCATTACTGGGTATATACTAAATCATGCTACTATAAAGACATATGCACAGGTATGTGTATTGTGGCACTATTCACAATAGCAAAGACTTGGAACCAACCCAAATGCCCATCAATGATAGACTGGATAAGGAAAATGTGGCACATATACACCATGGAATACTATGCAGCCATAAAAAAGGATGAGTTCATGTCCTTTGTAGGGACATGGATGAAGCTGGAGACCATCATTCTCAGCAAACTATTACAAGGACAGGAAACCAGACACTGCATTTTCTCACTCATAGGTGGGAATTGAACAATGAGATCATTTGGACACAGGGCAGGGAACAACACACACTGGGTCCTGTCTGGATATGTGGGGCTGGGGGAGGGATAGCATTAGGAGAAATACCTAGTGTAAATGATGAGTTGATGGGTGCAGCAAACCAACATGGCACATGTACACCTATGTATCAAAACTGTGCATTGTGCACATGTACCCTAGAACTTAAAATATAATAAAAAAAAGATGCTCAGTGTTATCTGTCATTAGGGAAATAGAAATCAAAACCACAATATGGCACCACTTCACACCCACTAAATCAGACAACAATAACAAGCATCAGCAAGGATGTCCCAAAATTGGAACCTTCATACATTCCTGGTGTAAAATTTAATAATTGTAGAATTGTTCAATTACGTGGATAAAAAAAGATCAAGGAATCTAGAGCTGTTTTTTGACAGAATTATCAATAATAAAGTAGACCACCCGCTAGACTAATAAAGAAGAAAAGAGAGAAGATTCAAATAAACACAATCAGAAATCACAAGGAGGATATTATCACTGACCCCACTGAAATACAAATAACTATCAGAGTATATTATAAACACCTCTATGCAGATAAGCTAGAAAATCTAGAAGAAATGGGTAAATTCCTAGACACGTTCACCCACCCAAGACTGAATCAGGAAGAAACTGAATCCTAGAACAGACCAATAGGGACCTCTGAAATTTAGACAATAATAAATAGCCTACCAAACAAAAAAAGCCCAGTACTAGATGGATTCACAGCTAAATTTTACTAGATGTACAGAGAAGAGCTGGTAGCATTCCTGCTGAAACTATTCCAAAAAATTGAGGAGGGACTCCTCCCTAACTCATTCTATGAGGACAGCAGCATCCTGATAACAAAACCTGACAGAGATACAACAAAAAAAGAAAACTACAGGCCAATATCCTTGATGAATATTGATGCAAAAATCTTTGGCCTAATGCTAGCAAACCGAATCCAGCAGCACATCAAAAAGCTTACTCCCCGTGATCAAGTAGCCTTTATCCCTGGGGTTCAAAGTTAGTTCAACATATGCAAATCCATAAATGTTATTCATCACATAAACAGAACTAAAGACAAAAACCGCATGATTATCTCAATAGATGTAGAAAAGGCTTTTGATAAAATTTAACACCGTTTATGTTAAAAAACTCTCACTAAACTCCTTGTTGGAGGAACATACCTCAAAATAATAAGAGCCACCTATGGCAAACAGACAGCCAGCATCATACTAAATGGGCAAAACTAGAAGCATTCCCACTGAAAATCAGCATAAGGCAAGGATGCCCTCTCTCACCACGTCTATTCAACATAGTTTTAGAAGTCCTGGCCAGGTCAATCAGGCAAGATAAAGAAATAAAGTGCATTCAAATGCAGGTGACATAATCCTATATCTAGAAAACCCCATCGTCTCCGCCTAAAAGCTTCTTAAGCTTATAACAACTTCAGCAAAGTCTCAGGATGCAAAATCCATGTGCAAAAATCACAAACATTCCTATATACCAACAATAGTCAAGCCGAGAGCCAAATCAGGAACATAGTCACATTCATAATTGCCACAAAAGAATAAAATACCTAGGAATCCAGCAAACTAGGGAGGTGAAAGATCTCCACAAGGGGAACTACAAAATTCTGCTCAAAGAAATCAGAGATGACACAAACAAATGGAAAAACATTCCATGCTCATGGATAGGAAGAATAAATATCATACAAATGGCCATATGGCCCAAAACAGCTTATAGAAATTCAATGTTATTCCTATTAATCTACCATGGAGATTCTTCACGGAACTAGAAATAAACTATTTTAAAATTCATATGGAAGCAGAAAAGAGCCCAAGAGCCAAGGCAATCCCAAGCTAAAAGAACAAAACTGGAGGCGTCATGTTACCCAATTTCAAACTGTACTACCAGGCTACAGTGACCAAAACGGCATGGTTCTGGTACAAAGACAGACACATCCCCAATGGAACAGATTGGAGAACCCAGAAATAAGGCTGTACACCTACAACCATCTGATCTTCGATAAACCTGACAAAAACAAGCAATGGGGAAAGGATTCCCTATTCAATAAATGGTACTGGGTTAAGTTGCTAGCCATATGCAGAAGATTAAAACTGGACCCCTTCCTTATACCATATACAAAAATTAACTCAAGATAGCTTAAAGACTTAAACTTAAAAACCCCAAACTATAGAAACCCTGGAAATCAACCTAGGCAATACCATTAAGGACGTAGGAACAGGCAAAGATTTAATGACAAAGATGCTAAAAGTAATTGCAACAAAAGCAAAAATTGACAAATGAGATCTAATTAAACTAAGGAGCTTCTGCACAGCAAAGGAAACTACCAACAGAGTGAATAGACAACCTACAGAATGGGAGAAAGTTTTTGCAAACTATGCATCTAACAAAGGTCTAATATCCAGCATATATAAGGAACTTAAACAAATTTACAAGAGAAAAACAACCCCATTAGAAAGTGGGCAAAGGACAAATTTACAAGAGAAAAACAACCCCATTAGAAAGTGGGCAAAGGACATGAACAAACACTTTTCAAAAGAAGACATACATGTGGCCAACAAAAATCTGAAAAAAAAAAAAAAAAAAAAAAAAAAGCTCAATATCACTGATCATTAGAGAAATGCAAATCAAAATCACAATGAGATAGAGTCTCACACCAGTCAAAATGGTTATTATTAAAAAGTCAAAAAGTAGCAGATGCTGGTCAGGGTCTGGACAAAAAGGAATGCTTATACACTGTTGGTGGGAGTGTAAATTAGTTCAACCATTGTGGAAGACAGTGTGATGATTCCTTAAAGACCTAAAAGCAGAACTACCATTCAACCCAGCAATCCCATTACTGGGTATATACCCAAAGGAATATAAGTCATTCTATTATAAAGACACATGCATGTGTATATTCATTGCAGCAGTATTTACAATAGCAAAGACATGGAATCAATCTAAATGCCCATCAGTGATAGACTGGATAAAGAACATGTGGTCCATACACACCATGGAATACCATGCAACCCTAAAAATGAATGAGCTCATGTCCTTTGCCCACTTTTTGATGGGGTTGTTTGTTTTTTTCTTGTAAATTTGTTTGAGTTCATCGTAGATTCTGGATATTAGCCCTTTGTCAGATGAGTAGGTTGCAAAAATTTTCTCCCATTCTGTAGGTTGCCTGTTCACTCTGATGGTAGT
>NW_026657589.1:0-4751 GCF_009828535.3 Hylobates moloch | reverse complement strand
AGTGTTCCTATTTCTCCACATCCTCTCCAGCACCTGTTGTTTCCTGATTTTTTAATGATGGCCATTCTAACTGGTGTAAGATGGTATCTCACTGTGGTTTTGATTTGCATTTCTCTGATGGCCAGTGATGATGAGCATTTCTTCATGTGTTTTTTGGCTGCATAAATGTCTTCTTTTGAGAAGTGTCTGTTCATGTCCTCTGCCCACTTTTTGATGGGGTTGTTTGTTTTTTTCTTGTAAATTTGTTTGAGTTCATTGTAGATTCTGGATATTAGCCCTTTGTCAGATGAGTAGGTTGCAAAAATTTTCTCCCATTCTGTAGGTTGCCTGTTCACTCTGATGATAGTTTCTTTTGCTGTGCAGAAGCTCTTTAGTTTAATGAGATCCCATTTGTCGATTTTGGCTTTTGTTGCCATTGCTTTTGGTGTTTTAGACATGAAGTCCTTGCCCACGCCTATGTCCTGAATGGTATTGCCTAGGTTTTCTTGTAGGATTTTAATGGTTTTAGGTCTAACATATAAGTCTTTAATCCATCTTGAATTAATTTTTGTATAAGGTGTAAGGAAGGGATCCAGTTTCAGCTTTCTACATATGGCTAGCCAGTTTTCCCAGCACCATTTATTAAATAGGGAATCCTTTCCCCATTTCTTGTTTTTGTGTGATGCAAGTAATGTAGCCTCAGAATAAATAAAGCAAAAACTTATGGAACTAAAAAGAAAAAATATATATTTCTAAACTCAGTGAAAAATTTAAACATATCTCTATCAATTATTGATAGCACATGTAGACAAGATATCAATTAGAATATAGAAGATCTAGGTGGAGCCAAGATGGCCGAATAGGAACAGCTCCGGTCTCCAGCTCCCAGCCCCAGCGACACAGAAGACTGGTGATTTCTGCATTTCTGCTTGAGGTACCGGTTTCATCTCACTAGGGAGTGCCTAACAGTGGGTGCAGGACAGACGGTGAAGCGCACTCTGCGCGAGCCGAAGCAGGGCGAGGCATTGCCTCACTCGGGAAGCGCAAGGGGTCAGGGAGTTCCCTTTCCTAGTCAAAGAAAGGGGAAACAGACGGCACCTGGAATATCGGGTCAGTCCCATCCTAATACTGCGCTTCTCCAACGGGCCTGGAAAACGGCACACTAGGAGATTGTGTCCCGCACCTGGCTCGGAGGGTCCTATGCCCACGGAGTCTCGCTGATTGCTAGCACAGCAGTCTGAGATCAAGCTGCAAGGCGGCAGCGAGGCTGGGGGAGGGGCGCCCGCCATTGCCCAGGCTTGCTTAGGTAAACAAAGCAGCCAGGAAGCTCGAACTGGGTGGAGCCCACCACAGCTCAAGGAGGCCTGCCTGCCTCTGTAGGCTCCACCTCTGGGGGCAGGGCACAGACAAACAAAAACTCAGCAAAGAACCTCCACAGACTTAAATGCCCCTGTCTGACTGACAGCTTTGAAGAGAGTAGTGGTTCTCCCAGCACGCAGCTGGAGATCTGAGAACAGACAGACTGCCTCCTAAAGTGGGTCCCTCACCCCTGAGCAGCCTAACTGGGAGGCACCCCCCCAGTAGGGTCAGACTGACACCTCATTCAACCGGGTACTCCTCTGAGACAAAACTTTCAGAGGAACTATCAGACAGCTGAATTTGTGGTCTCACGAAAATCCACTGTTCTGCAGCCACCGCTGCTGACACCCAGCCAAACAGGGTCTGGAGTGGACCTCTAGTAAACTCCAACAGACCTGCAGCTGAGGGTCCTGTCTGGTAGAAGGAAAACTAACAAACAGAAAGGACTTCAACACCAAAAACCCATCTGTACATCACCATCACCAAAGACAAAAAGTAGATAAAACCACAAAGATGGGGAAAAAACAGAGCAGAAAAACTGGAAACTCTAAACAACAGAGCACCTCTCCTCCTCCAAAGGAACGCAGTTCCTCACCAGCAATGGAACACCTTCTCTAACTTCATAATGTAAAATGTCCACTAGCTCCATCACTCCCCACCATTCTGCTTTATTCTTTTCCTCATTTCGCTTACTAAAAAATGACATGCGTATGTATTCATTTATTTGTGCTTGTCTACTGAAGTAAAACATGAACTTCATGAGGGCAGAATTTTTCTCTCATTTACTATTACATCTCCACGGACTAGGCTCGGAAAAGGTATTTTCAGTGAGTGAATCTAAAACATACTCTACTTATGTATTTATGAATCTATGTATCTGTATCTATAGTAATCTCTTGAACAATGTCTAATATATAATTAATATTTTGGGGGAAGAGAGAAAGAAAACCAAAACTCGTAAATTATTTTTAATACCCTTGTATTTTCTAAATCACATGGAGTCTAAAATATAATGTTTGCTTTATTCTATATGAGGGATTATCAGATTTTGATAAATGTCATAGTCTCAGAAATTTAAGGATTTGTGATTTTATAATTTAAAATATTTTTAATATTTTAATAATTTAAAATAAATTATTGATTTAAACTAAGTTTTTTGAAATGTAGTGTTTTATTTCACTAATAGAAGTAATAGATTAGTTTTTTAGATCTCTTTCATGAAGAATTGAAATCAATATTATTTCTTCATCACATATCAAATTGTATAATTTATTTTTTAAAAAGTAAAAAGTAAACTATTAGTGCTATATGCAAGATCATTTTAAGAAACTAATTTTTCCCAGCATATGGGGAAAGATTGGGATAAATAGCACTTATGTGGACATCACTAAAAAATTCACATACAGAAAAAATATATAACACAATTGCTCAATCCTAAATATAAATGTGAGCAGGCACTGAGTATGTCCTTTGGAGAGAAATATACTAACACTCATATATTTTTATTATTCTGGTTTTTCCACTAATTGTAAAATAATTACTAGGTATTTTATTACACTCTCCTCTATAGAAAGCCTACTTAGTGTTTTTCTATTCAAAGAAATCCACAAGAGTGGGGCAATAATGAGACAAGATACCTTGAGCTGAAAATTTTACATTACCTCTTACTGAGTAACATAGTGTTGAAATAAGTTTTTTTCTGCGTCTATGAGAAAATTAGCTTTTGCTTATATTAGTGACAGAAAAGGAAATTGTCGCAGTGTGAGAACAAACAATTTTGTGTGACGCTCACAAAAGAGGGAGGACACCTAACAAGCAACATAAAGGTTATCTGAATATTTGATTTTTAGGGGAGATAAAAGCAATTGTGGTAATTAGCATTTGTGATATTTATTTGATTATGTAAATAATCATAAAAGCCTTCATGTTGCCTTTATAGAACTAAATGACATCTAATACAAGTCAGATTCTACATTAGAGAAAAATAACTAGTCTAAATGGTGCAAGTGATTTGGAGGTTAGCAAAAAAAAATACAGTTTTGCCTTTGGTATTTCATGGACTTATAGAATTGATAGAAACATTAAATATTACCAAATTCAAAATTCTAACTTTTCAGATGAGAATCAGAAAAGCTTATCTTAGTACTGGAAAAGGTGCTCGCAGATGGAAGCCTCATATTTATTAACTGTTAAATGCAAGCAAAATGTGGTAAATAGTTTTGTAGCTTGTGAAATACGTTCTAGGTTTTTAGGTTGCATACAATTTTGTATTTTAACTGAGTCATCATCCAGTTCTTGTTTTTAAGCCTCATTTTGTCTTCTGTATGCAAGTATTCCCCTTCAATACCCCTGCGATTCTTATGTCCTTGGAAGACCAACCCCTATATGTCACCCCAACCACCTATCATAATTATCAATTGCTTCATTTCCCTGGGCTGCCATCGCACTAAGCTCAAAACCCTGTAACAGTACATGCTTTTAAATTTTTTAAAATTTATTTGCCAAGCATATCCTCCACAGCACCACCAGTGGAATCTTCTTGGGAAAAAAAACACCAAATTTGATTCCAAGTTTAAGAACCACTTTCTACAAGTGAATGAATAGAAGGTTATTAATTTTGCCTAACAGAATAGGTTACAATAAGAAGTGACACCTAAAACAACCTGTTTAAAAATGTTTTCTGGTACCCAAGAGCCTACATTAAAAAAAACTTCTAAATCTCTATATAGCATTTAAATTGTAATGTTTGGTTTTATCCAGGTCTTCTGATTTTCATTCGTGCAGAAACTTTGTTCTCTCACACACCACATGCGGCCATGCCTTGGTATCTTTAACATGTCATTTGCTCATTCCTTTGCCCACACTCCTCTCTCCAGACCATGCAGTGGGCTCCTAATAATAATTCCAGTCTCAACTGGAGTGTGACTTTCTTGCTGAGAATTGCCTCATTCACTCAGGCTGCATAGTCACTGTTTTATTTCTCATAACATTTTGAGAATTATGAGTAGCTTATTACACTTTTAGTAAAACTTGAAATTCTTTTTTTTAATTATTATTATACTTTAAGTTATAGGGTACATGTGCACAACGTGCAGGTTTGTTACATATGTATACATGTGCCATATTGGTGTGCTGCACCCATTAACTCATCATTTACATTAGGTATATCTCCTAATGCTATCCCTCCCCCATCTCCTAACCCCACGACAGGCCCCGATGAGTGATGTTCCCCACCCTGTGTCCAAGTGTTCTCATTGTTCAGTTCCCACCTATGAGTGAGAACATGCGGTGTTTGGTTTTCTGTCCTTGCGATAGTTTGCTCAGAATGATGGTTTCCAGCTTCATCCATGTCCCTACAAAGGACATGAACTCATCATTTTTTATGGCTGCATAGTATTCCATGGTGTATATGT
>NW_026657588.1:0-4754 GCF_009828535.3 Hylobates moloch | reverse complement strand
TAATACAATATTATTTTGTAAAATTCATGTTACATTTGTTCTTTGCTTGTAAATACTAATAAAATTGTTTTTGTACATTGATCTTGTATCATTCTAGTAGCTTTTTAGTAAATTGTATTGATTTTCTACAAATGATGTCATCAGTGAACAGTTTTCCATTTTAAACACTAGGCATTTTTGTTTTGTTTTCTTTTCTTTTTTCATTGACTTTCTGGAACCTTCACCATATTGTCAAATGTAAGTGGAAAGAGCACAAAGCCTTTTTCTATTCTTGAATTTAGGAAAAATCAGTCTTTCACAATTAAGTATAATTTTAGCTGTAGATTTTACGTAAATTATCATAATTAAGCTGAAGATGCTCCTTTTTTACTATTAGGTTGGCGCAAAAGTAACTGTGGTTTGCTGAGCGTTTTTTTCTTTTTTTTTTTTCCCAAGGACGTATGCTAAAGTTTGACAATAGCTTTTTAAAAAAATCTATTGTGATAATCATGTTTTTCTTTTTATTGGTTAATACGGTAAATTATATTACTTTATTTTCAAATATAAAACCAAATGCACTCTTGGTAGAAATATCATTGGTCACAATATATTATCATTTGGATATATTTTGGGATTCAATCTGCCAATATTTAAAAAAATTTTGCTTTTCTCTTCGAGCAGGATATTGGTCAATAGTTTAATTTTCTTGTGAAGTCTTTGGTTTTATTTACTTTTTGAATTTTTTAAATTTGCTTCTTTTCAGGTTATAATTTACACACAGTATGGTGCAGAAATGTGTATAGCTCAATAAAGTTTTACCCCATACACATATGCATATATTCACAACACAGATAAAAATGTTGATGAAACACTGACAAACTTTTTCTATCAAAGGCCAAATATTTTTGTTCTTTAGTCCAGCCAATCCGTGTTGCAACTACTCAACACTGTTGTAGTGGAAAAGTATCCATGGGCAATATATAAAATAATGGTCATTTCTGTGTTCCAATAAAACAGTGGGTGGTGTTTCTAATTTGTATCACGAGCTGCAGCTTGTGGACCCCAGATATTGACCATTTCCAGCACTTCTGAAAATACCCACTTAAAAAAGAAATTCTCTAACTTTATTGAAGTATACTTGACAAATAAATATGGGATTTACTTGTGGTGTACAAAATGATTTTTTGATATGCATGTACATTGTAAAATTATCATTAGGATCAAGTTAATATACATATCCATCACCTCACCTCACATAGTTACCATTTCTGTGTATGTGTGTGTGTGTGTGTGTGTGTGTGTGTAGAACACTTAAGCTCTACCCCCTTAGCAAAATTTAATATACAATTCGGTATTGTTAGCTATAGTAATCATGCTAAACACTAAATCTCCAGAACTTATTAATCTTGCATAACTAAAACTCCATATCTTTTGATCAACATCTCTCTCCATTTCCCTGACCTCCTAAGCCCTAGAAACTACAGTTCTATTCTTTGTTTTTATGAGTTTGAATTTTTTAGATTCCATGTATAAGTGAGATCTTGCAGTATTTTTCTTTCTTTGGCTTATTTCACTTAGAAAAATGACCTTTAGGTACACCCATGTGTGCAAATGACAGAATTTTCTTCTTTTTTAAGGCTGAATAATATTCCATTGTATTTATATACCAGATTTTCTTCATACATTCGTGTATTGATGGACATTTGTTTCCATATGCTGAAATTAACATAGTAGAGATGCCGCTTTGAGATACTGATTTTGTTTCCTTTGATTATATACCCAGAGATAGGATTGTTGAGTTATATTTTTAATTTTTTGAAAATATTCATACTGTTTTCCATAATGGCTATATTAATTTACATTTCCACTAACAGTGTACAAGGGCTCTCTTTTTTCCACATCTTCATCAACATATTATCTTGTCTTTTATGATAATAGACAATATAAAAGGCATGAAGTGATATGTCATTGTTTTGATTTGCATTTCTATGATAATTAGTAATGTTGAACACCTTTTCATACACCTATTGACCATCTGTATTTCTGCGTTGGAGAATTGTCTGTTTAGGTCCACTGCCCATTTTTTAATTAAGTAATTTGGTTTTTTGCTCTTAAGTTTTTGAGTTCTTCATGTATCTTGGATATTAACCTCTTATCAGACAAACGGTTTGAAAATATTTTTTCCCATTTTGTAGGTTGTCTTTTTATTCTGTTTATTATTTTCTTTGCAGTGCAGGAGCTCTTTCATTTGACATACCCCTACTCGTCTATTTTTGCTTTTCTTGACAGTACTTTTGGGATTATAAGCAAAATAATAATTTCCCATACCAATGTCAATAAGGTTTTTCTTCTTCTTTTTAGGAATTTAATAGTTTCAGGTGTTATATTTAGGTCTTTAATCCATTTCTGTTGACTTTTCTATATTGTGTGAGATAAAGGTCTAATTGGATTCTTTGTTATATGGATATTAAGTTTTACCAATACCATTTATTGGAGAGACTCTTTCCCTGCTGTATGTTCCTGGCACCCTGATTAAAACCAACTGCCCTTAAATGCATGGGTTTATTTCAAGGATCTCTATTCTGTTCCATTTGTCTACATGTCTGTTTTTTTTAAGTACTGTACTGTTTTTATTACTGTGGCTTTGTAATATTTTTTGAAATCAACAGATGTATGTTTCCGGCTTTGTTCTCTTGATCAAGATGCTTTCACAATTCAGAGTCTTTTATGGTTCCACATAAATGTTAGGATTGTTTTTTTCTATCTCTATGAAAAGTGCCACTGGAATATTGATAGAAATTGCATCAAGTTTGTAGATTGCTTTAGGAAATATGGATATTTTAACAATATTAATTCTTCCAACCCATGAGAACAGGATATCTTTTCATTTATTTTTCATTTTCTTTCAGCAATGTTTTGCAGTTTTCAGTGTAGTGATTTTTCACTTCCTTGGTTAAATTTACTCCTAAATATTTTATTCTTTTTCATGCTATTGTAAATGGATTGTTTTCCTAGTTTTTTCCATAGTTTGTTATTAGTATACAGAAATGTAACTGACTTTTTGTATATTGGTTTTGTATCTTGCAACTTTACTACATTTGTTTATTAGTTCTAATAGTTTTTTGTTGAGTTTTTAGAGTTTTCTATATATAAAATTATGTCATCTTCAAACAACAATTTTACTTCTTTCTTTATAATTTGTGTGCCTTTTTTTTTCTTGCCTAATCTCTATGGCTGGACTTTCAATATCATTTTAATAGAAGTAGTCAAAGTGGCCATCTTGGTCTTGTCTCTGATCATAGAGCTTCAGATTTTCATGATTGAGTATGATGTTAGCTTGTCATATCTGGCTTTTGATGATGTGGGCTTGTCATATATGGCTTTTATTATGTTAAGATACATTCTTTACACAGCTAATTTTTGACGGCTTTTAAACATGAAAGAATGTTGAATTGTGTCAAATGCCTTTTCTGCATCTATTGAGATAATCATGTGAATTTTATCTTTTATTCTGTTAAGGTGATGTGTCACATTTATTAATTTGCTTATGTTGTTCTATGCTTGCATCCTAGGAATAAATCATGGCATATGGTCTTTCTAATGTGCTGTTAAATTCAATTTGCTTGTATTTTGTTGAGAGGTTTTGCATCTATGTTCACCAGGGATATTGTCCTGCATTTACTTTTCTTGTAGTTTCCTTGTCTGCTGTTGTTATCAGAGTAATACTGCCCTTAAAAATTAGTTTCAGTGTTCCTTCCTTTTCAATTTTTCAGAAGACTTTGAGGATTGGCATTGATTCTTCTTGAAGTGTTTGGCAGAATTCTCTAGTGAAGCTGTCTAATCCTGTTAATTGGGAATTTTTGGATAAAAGATTCAATCGTCTCTGACATATCATTATTGATATGTCATATTTACTATTTTTTATGATTCAATCTTGGTAGTTTCCATTTCAAGGAATTTAATTATTTCTTCTGGGTTATCCAGTTTGTTGATGCACAGCTGTTTATAGTAGTCTCTTAGGATACTTTGTGTTTCTGTAGTATTAGTTGTAATAATCTTATATCTATAATTTTATTTATTTGAGTCTTCTCTAAAGATCTGTCAATTTTGATCATCCTTTCAAAAAACCTAACTCTATTTTGATTATCTTCTTATTTATTTTTTATCATCTCTATTTTATTTATTTATGCTCTAATATTCATTATTTCCCTTTTCTGCTAAATTCAGGCTTAGTTAATTTTTTCCCCTAGTTCCTTGAAGTATAGAGTTAGAAAGTTTATTTAGACTCTTTTATTTTCATGCAGATGCTTATCACTATAAATTTCCTTTTACAATGGCTTTTTCTGCCTCCCTTAAGATTTTTTATGATGTGTTTCCATTTTTATTTGTCTTAAGGTATTTTTTATTTTACTTTTGATTTATTTTTTGATCCATTGGTTGTTTAGAAATGTTTTGTTTAATTCCTACTTATTTTTGTATTTTTCAAAAGTTCTCCTATTTTCATGGCGCATGGAAATGGTAGCCAGAGGGCTAGGGACATGCATAGGCAAATTGGGTGAAGGCGGGTCAGCAGGTGATGTGGTCTATGAGGTTCATGTGCAGCTTTGTTGGTAGAATTTGTTTTTTTATTTTATTTTATTTATTTACTTTTTTGAGACAGAGTCTTGCTCCATTGCCCTGGCTGGTGTACAGTGGCACGATCTAGGATCACTGTAATCTCTGCCTCCCAGGTTCAAGCTATTATCCTGCCTCAGCCTCCTGGGTAGCTGGGACTA
>NW_026657587.1:0-4755 GCF_009828535.3 Hylobates moloch | reverse complement strand
AGAAGGATGTCTTCTCTCCTATCCCCCTGGGCTTCAGAACAATTGCTGTTAGCTTCTTATTAATCCTTCCAGAGGTGCCCCATGTGTATGGAAGCAGAGATGAATACATACCCCATTTTTATGTAAGTAATTACAGACTCTAGATATTATTCTGGACTTGCCTATATTACTTGTTATACCTTGCAGAGCTTTGTTATTCTTCAGAGCAGCTTCATCATATTTTCTGCAAGCTGTCTTCTGCCTTATTTAACCTGTCTACAACAACCATATCTCACCATGAGTCTTACCTAGACATGGATTTTGAAAAAGAGACATCAATCAGTGGCCTTGGACTTTCTGCATGGGTGAACAGTGCGAGCATCTCAAAGAGGCAGGGGCTGGGTGTTCCTTTTGAACTTTCCACCTTTGGAGAGATTTAGCAGGACAATGTGCCCCGGCAGGGACTCTCTGACTCACAGACCTTTCTGTACCTTGCAAAAGCACCTTTGAAGTTAGGACTTGGAAATTCGGCACTCCAAGCTGCTTTTGACCCTCTGCCAAAAAAAAAAAAAAAAAAAGTTACCTTAAGTGTTAGCCATGTACTAAGTAACTGTAAAATAGTTATGAATATTTGTGAGGGTCCAGCTCAGTACTTTAAAAAAACGATTAAAATGTGAAATTTTTTCTCTGTGGAGCATTTGTTCTGAAGACATCTCTGAAATGCCTCATTAAAAAAAAAAAGAAAAGCAGTTTCCTTTGCCCCTTAGGGAAATTGCCTTCCACACCAAGATGATATCCTAACTTCAAGGGTCCCAAGGAATAATGATAATTCTGAATGTATTCTGTGCATGGACAAAGTGGCTGTATGATACATGAATAATTGTTTGATAAAAACACTGAGTTTGGATATTCAAACATTTGAGTCATTTTTTAAAAGTCACTAAGATGACTTATAGATAAAACAATAAAATGCATATTTTATGCTTTACATTCATTCTTTCTATTTACACTACACCTTATTTGGAAAGGATCCAAGGTAAAGGTGGATGGCATGTTTTTTCCAGCAGTACAGTCACTAATCAAATCATTGTGAAATTATAGTTAAGAAAATTTCTGTATAGTTTGGAAACAATAAACTGTTGTTGGAAAATAAATTCATTTGTGGGATAAATAAATTAAGAGTATCAAATTTTATCATGTACCTTCTCCTCCAGACTTGAATCCATTTCCAAATCACAGACCCAGAAAACAATCCCCAAGGAACTATTTTGTGGATAATTCTGAAGAATAAGGCATATCATTTCAAAGAAATCAAACTAGGAAATCAAGCTTATTGGCTAATTGTGTTAATATCTGGTCACAGGTTCATAGGTTCATCTAATTGCAGATTTGAAGTGAAATAGAGTTCAATTTGTCCCAACACACAAGATAATTATTCTGATGTGCATCATACTCATGAATGGAAAAGAAGAGCGTAAGGAGAAGAGAGGAAAGATACCTTTGGGTTTGCAAACGCTTGATAGTAGAAAAAATGTTTCTGTGTTTTAAAAAATATTGATACAATTCAACAACAAAGAGACAAACAACACATTTAAAAATGGACAAGGGACTTAAACAGATTTTCCAAAGAAGAAACTCAAATGGCCAGCAAGCACACGAACGATGCTCACTGTCATTAGTCATTAGAAAAACGCAAATCAAAACCACAATGAGATATCACTTCACATCTACTAGGGTGGTCATAAAAAAATAAAGCTTCAGAAGCAGTGGCTCACACCTGTAATCCCAGCACTTTGGGAGGCCAAGGCGGGCGCATCACAAGGTCAGGAGTTTGAGACCAGCCTGGCCAATATGGTGAAACCCCATCTCTACTAAAAATACAAAAATTAGCTGGGCAATTAGCCAGGCATGCAGGTGGGAGCTTGTAATTCCAGCTACTCAGGAGGCTGAGGCAGGAGAATCGCTTGAACCGGGGAGGCAGAAGTTGCAGTGAGCTGAAATCGTGCCACTGCACACCAGCCTGGGCACCAGAGCAAGACTCCATCTCGAAATGGAAGAAAACAAAACAAAATTTCTGAAAACAGCAAGTGTTGGTGAGGATGTGGAGAAATTGTAACCTTCACAGGTTGCTGGTGGCAATGTACAGTGGTGCAGCTGCTGTGGAAAAGTCTGGCAGTTCCTCAGAAAGTTAAACAATATGAGATACCAATATGGCCTAGCAATTCCACTCCTAGGTGTATACATACAAGCGGTGAAAAAAGGTGTTCAAACAGCAACCTGTACATGAGTGTAGTGTTCATAGCAGAAATAGCCACAACAGTCAACGGTGGAAGCAATGCAAATGTGCATCAGTTGATGAATGTATAAGCAAAGTGTGGCGCATCCATACAATGCAATATTATTTGGTCACGAAAGGCAAAGAAGTACTGCCACATTCTCCAACATGGAGGAACCTTGAAAATCTCAGATTAAGTAAAATAAGCCAGGCACAAAATACCACATATTGTATGATTCCATATATGTGAAATGTGCACAGCTGGCAAATCCAGTGGCTGCTTACTGGTGTCTCCTTTTGGGATGATGAAAAAGTCAGCTGGGGGTTCTCCCCACTTTTTTATCCTCATGGGCAATGCTAATGTTCCTCCTCTTGCTCCAGAGATTTTATTTATTTATTTATTTATTTTGGTCTTTCAAGAAAGAGGCAGGGTTTGTGTTCATGAATTTAATCTCTCTTTATGAAGGCATACTAACTTTCCATTTTGGTCTTATTATTTATTTCCATTTTGGTCTTATCAACTAAGGGAGATTCCCTGGGTGCAGAAGGTCATTTCCCATGACCCAAAGAGGTAAGAATAAGCCAGGTGAGAGCAGGTCAAGCCTGCAGGGTTGCGGTGACCACCACATGTAGGGACAGGAAGAAAAGATTAGAAGCGCCCATTACTTATGTCACACGAGGTGCAACGGGGTAGAATTGACTGAGCCTGCCCACCTGTCTCTTGCCCTGCAGACCTCAGGCATTGAAGAGAAGACAGGCTTCCTGATGACAGGGACTCTCTGAGCAATGGATGAGTCAGAAGGATCTAATCCCGGGGAAAGCTGCTGGGGTGCAGGGGAGGGAAGGACACTGCGCGGAAGGTGGACGTGCAGAGTGGAACACAAGGCAGTTAGGTGTGCTGCAGTGGGTTCTGAGACAGCCTCCATCAAGCTGCTGTCTAAGGACCTCTTCCCACCGCGGTACGACTGGTGGCCATAAAACCTCATCAGGGCTCAGGGGCCTGTACTAAAAAGCTGCTGTGAGAACAAAGAATGCATAACTAATGGAATTGCTGACTCAGGACTGACCTGGAGAACCCATTATACTTACTCAGTTGTCTCCAAGCAGGATGGCACATTTTTTTTTAATGTCCGTAATTTTTATTTATTTTTATTTTATTTTACTTTAAGTTCTGGGATACATGTGCAGAACGTGCAGGTTTGTTACATAGATATGCATGTGCCATGGTGGTTTGCTGCACCCATCAACCCATCATCTATGTTCTAAGCCCCGCATGCATTAGGTATTTGTCCTAATGCTCTCCCTCCCCTTGTCCCCAACCCAGCACTGCAAATATTATAATACCAAAGAATGAGAGGGAAAAAAATCAGTTTCTACTTGTTTTTTATGAATCCGAGGTAGGCTTCAAAATCTCCCTGGGTAACATGCCTTAATGTTATACCATCTTTTTATAAAATTTTTATTTATTTTTTACTCATCGCTATACAAACAAGGAGTCTTATCATCTTACTGCCTAGGAAGTGCTTTCTTATGTTAACTCTGTGAGTTTCTGGGTGCAACTTAAGTCTACAACAGAATGTCTTTGATTATAATTAAGTGACATCTTTGTATATACATATATATATATTTATTTTTAGGCACATTACTTTTGTTCTTACAAATGTATATTAACATTTAAGAGTAATGCAATAACTTGATGGTATTTTTAAAGGTACAAATATCTAAGAATCACCAACAATTTTAATATTAGAAACCTTATTGTTTTTAAGCATACTTTTCACAGTTAATTTTAGATCAAATATGTGAACATTGGTATCATAATTTTTAGGACAGATAATTATTTTGAAACTGTTATGCATTTTAATGGTTTTTCACTGTGTTATATTTATTATACCTAAGGAATATGAAATATCTCTGAGTAGATGTATTATAGTTTGCTAATATAGTGCTCCATTTCGAACTTTTTAGAGTTTTTTTTTTGGTTTCTCAAAGTATTTTTTTATTTCCTAGGATAATTTCTGAGCAGAATAACTGAAACAATGAGAACAAGTATTTTATGTCTTACATACATATTAAGATTGCTTTACAAAGAGGTTATTTAAGTTACCAGTGCTTCTGGTTTTGTATGTGAGGACTAGTTTCATACACCTTCGTTATCCGTGGGTATCAGCCCCATGTGAGTGTGCCCATATATAAGTTGATTAAGGAACATCTTTGTTCAGAAAAAAAGCCTGGAAAGGTGGCATTCTGTAAAGGGCTCTGTGTACCTAGTTTCTTTCCTATGCTGAGCCCCGGGATCCTGATTCTTACCCAGATACTTATATTTAGGTTGGTGCAAAAGTAATTGCGGTTTTGACCATGATTTTCAATGGCAAAAACCACAATTACTTTTGTAGCAATCTAATACATAACAATATTTGCAGGAAGTTTTAATTTATGGGAATAAAAGAAAGCTGCAAAGAGAATAATGAGCTCAAAGTTTTGTGATGTGCAGTTTATTA
>NW_026657586.1:0-4755 GCF_009828535.3 Hylobates moloch | reverse complement strand
AATATATCTCAACCATATTTAAGATCTCTTTCAAAAGAACAAGATACCAAGCTGTTTTCCAACCCTGAATACCTGACGCTGAAAGAAACGCCTGATACCAAAACCTGGCAGAGACATAACCAAAAAAGAGAATTTCAGACCAATATCCTTGATGAACATTGATGCAAAAATCCTCAATAAAATACTGGCAAACCGAATCCAGCAGCACACCAAAAAGCTTATCCACCATGATCAAGTGGGCTTCATCCCTGGGATGCAAGGCTGGTTCAACACACGCAAATCAATAAATGTAATCCAGCATATAAACAGAACCAAAGACAAAAACCACATGATTATCTCAATAGATGCAGAAAAGGCCTTTGACAAAATTCAACAACCCTTCATGCTAAAAACTCTCAATAAATTAGGTATTGATGGGACGTATCTCAAAATAATAAGAGCTATCTATGACAAACCCACAGCCAATATCATACTGAATGGGCAAAAACTGGAAGCATTCCCTCTGAAAACTGGCACAAGACAGGGATGCCCTCTCTCACCGCTCCTTTTCAACATAGTGCTGGAAGTTCTGGCCAGAGCAATCAGGCAGGAGAAAGAAATAAAGGGTATTCAACTAGGAAAAGAGGAAGTCAAATTGTCCCTGTTTGCAGATGACATGATTGTATATCTAGAAAACCCCATTGTCTCAGCCCAAAATCTCCTTAAGCTGATTAGCAACTTCAGCAAAGTCTCAGGATACAAAATTAATGTACAAAAATCACAAGCATTCTTGTACACAAATAACAGACAAACAGAGAGCCAAATCATGAGTGAACTCCCATTCACAATTGCTTCAAAGAGAATAAAATACCTAGGAATCCAACTTACAAGGGATGTGAAGGACCTCTTCAAGGAGAACTACAAACCACTGCTCAATGAAATAAAAGAGGATACAAACAAATGGAAGAACATTCCATGCTCATGGGTTGGAAGAATCAATATCGTGAAAATGGCCATACTGCCCAAGGTAATTTATAGATTCAATGCCATCCCCATCAAGCTACCAATGACTTTCTTCACAGAACTGGAAAAAACTACTTTAAAGTTCATATGGAACCAAAAAAGAGCCCGCATCGCCAAGTCAATCCTAAGCCAAAAGAACAAAGCTGGAGGCATCACGCTACCTGACTTCAAACTATACTACAAGGCTACAGTAACCAAAACAGCATGGTACTGGTACCACAACAGAGACATAGATCAATGGAACAGAACAGAGCCCTCAGAAATGATGCCGCATAGCTACAACTATCTGATCTTTGACAAACCTGACAAAAACAAGAAATGGGGAAAGGATTCCCTATTTAATAAATGGTGCTGGGAAAACTGGCTAGCCATATGTAGAAAGCTGAAACTGGATCCCTTCCTTACACCTTATACAAAAATTAATTCAAGATGGATTAAAGACTTATATGTTAGACCTAAAACCATTAAAATCCTACAAGAAAACCTAGGCAATACCATTCAGGACATAGGCGTGGGCAAGGACTTCATGTCTAAAACACCAAAAGCAATGGCAACAAAAGCCAAAATCGACAAATGGGATCTCATTAAACTAAAGAGCTTCTGCACAGCAAAAGAAACTATCATCAGAGTGAACAGGCAACCTACAGAATGGGAGAAAATTTTTGCAACCTACTCATCTGACAAAGGGCTAATATCCAGAATCTACAATGAACTCAAACAAATTTACAAGAAAAAAACAAACAACCCCATCAAAAAGTGGGCAGAGGACATGAACAGACACTTCTCAAAAGAAGACATTTATGCAGCCAAAAAACACATGAAGAAATGCTCATCATCACTGGCCATCAGAGAAATGCAAATCAAAACCACAGTGAGATACCATCTCACACCAGTTAGAATGGCCATCATTAAAAAATCAGGAAACAACAGGTGCTGGAGAGGATGTGGAGAAACAGGAACACTTTTACACTGTTGGTGGGACTGTAAACTAGTTCAACCATTGTGGAAGTCAGTGTGGCGATTCCTTAGGGATCTCGAACTAGAAATACCATTTGACCCAGCCATCCCATTACTGGGTATATACCCAAAGGACTATAAATCATGCTGCTATAAAGACACATGCACACGTATGTTTATTGCAGCACTATTCACAATAGCAAAGAGTTGGAACCAACCCAAATGTCCAACAACGATAGACTGGATTAAGAAAATGTGGCACATATACACCATGGAATACTATGCAGCCATAAAAAATGATGAGTTCGTGTCCTTTGTAGGGACATGGATGAAACTGGAAAACATCATTCTCAGTAAACTATCGCAAGGACAAAAAACCAAACACCGCATGTTCTCACTCATAGGTGGGAATTGAACAATGAGAACTCATGGACACAGGAAGGGGAACATCACACTCCGGGGACTGTTGTGGGGTGGGGGGAGGGGGGAGGGACAGCATTAGGAGATATACCTAATGCTAAATGACGAGTTAATGGGTGCAGCAAACCAACATGGCACATGTGTACATATGTAACAAACCTGCACATTGTGCACATGTACCCTAAAACCTGAAGTATAATAATAAAATTTAAAAAAAAGAAAAATAAACATACTTTCTCATAGTTAATGGTTATCATGAACTGTTTACTTGTTTCATAACTCGGTCAGCACTGTGAAGTAAAATATATATCCGTATATCTACATCTCTCTATATATAGAGATATATATTTCTTTTCTGCTAGTTTCAAAGACTAGATATATATATATATATAAATATATATCATGGCCAGGCGCGGTGGCTCACGCCTGTAATCCCAACACTTTTGAAGGCTGAGATGGGTGGATCACAAGGTCAGGAGATTGAGACCATCCTGGTTAACACAGTGAAACCCTGTCTCTACTAAAAAAATACAAAAAAATTAGTCAGGCTTTGTGGTGGGAGCCTGTAGTCCCAGCTACTAGGGAGGCTGAGGTAGGAGAATGGCGTGAACCCAGGAGGCGGAGCTTGCAATGAGCCAAGACCGTGCCACTGCACTTCAGCTAGGGCGATGGAGCGAGAGTCTGTCTCAAAAAAATATATATATATGTGTGTGTGTGTGCGCATATATATATATGTGTGTATATATGTGTGTATATATATGTGTGTGTGTGTATATATATATAAAATATATACATCTCATATGAGTTACACACATACGCACATATATATACGTATATATACACATACGTATATATACACATACATATATGTATATATACGTATATATATGTGTGTGTGCGTACATATATATATGTGTGTGTGTGTGTGTGTGTGTGTATATATATGAAATCTAGGCACACTGCTCCAGGAAATTGAGCTTTTTCTACTTCAACCAATTAACTTCTGACCAGCAGTTGATTCCCAAAAGCATCTCCATCAAATTAGTGTCAATCCTAATAACAGTGACACATCATAGGATCTTGTACTTCTTCTCTATTACAGTAGTGATCAAGATAACTATATATATATAACTATACTTGAATTCTTTTCCCACTACGCTGATCTGCTTTGGGAAATTATGGGTAAATCATCATTATTTCCCTAGTGACTGCCACAATTCCTGGCACATAGGTGGATTTAAAATATCTATTAAATGATAATTAATAATTACTGAGTAATTACTAATTGGTAGGCACTGTGATATGCACTTTAAATGCAATATCTCATTTAATTTTTACACTTATTTTGTGAAGGAAATACAATAATTATCTCCAGTTTATGGCTGAAGAAAATGGAATTTCAGATTTTAATATTAATAGAGATAGTAAATTATTTAATCACAAAATTTAGTAAGTGGCAGAATTGAGATTCAAACTTATACTAATTATTATATGATGTTGTCTCTCTCAAATATATAAATGATGGAATAAGTAATTTAAATAGCTTGAATTTGCTGGCAATTCATGAGGCATCACATAAGCTCTGTCCCCAATTAGTACAAACGCTAGACTAATTAAAAATATAAAAATCACTTTTGATCTGTAATTACCACAGTGTGCTTTTTTTATCAGTGGTTCTCAACCCATGAGACATTTGACAATTTCTGGGGACCTTTTTGGTTCTCACAAGTAGGGGCACGGAGACAGGTGCTTACACTGGCATCTAATGGGTAAAGGCCAGCGATGCAATGAAATCTCCTACAATACACAGGACAGCCACAGCCCCCAAACAAGGAATCATCTCATTCAAAATATCAAGAGCCTGAGTTTGAAAAATCCTATTCTATATCATGTGATTGTTCATATGAAGAAGTCAAATCATACTGAAACTTTTCCTGTCAAAGGAAGAAAAACATATTTTCATCATATTCTAAATCTCAGTGATAATTTCTTGTTTCTCATGTCCCTTGGGCTCTCCTTTTGGTGTCACTTTTACTACCATGAGCTTAATTAACATGCAAGACTCACAATATAACATTTTACTATAACATAATAACAGTGAAAATAGAGCAGAGGTAGTGCTACATTCCTTTTACTTGCAGAGCAGCATATCTTGCTTAAATACAAACTTAAGGAAACGCACACCATTTCATGTTGCAGAGGCACTCCGACACCTTTCAAAAAGATGAGCTACATGACAAGCAAGAAGCCAATAAACCATTCCACTTAAGCCAGCAGCTATTCAAAATTACATACTCTAAAAAGAAAGGCGAACCAATACACTAACACAAATATATCTCAACCATATTTAAGATCTCTTTCAAAAGAACAAGATAC
>NW_026657585.1:0-4755 GCF_009828535.3 Hylobates moloch | reverse complement strand
TTTATTGGATCACAGTTCTAGAGTCTTAGGAGTTCAAGGGCATGATGCCAGCATCTGCTCGGCCATCTGCTGAGGGCCATCTTTTTGCGTCATACTATGGTGGAAAGTGAAAAGGCAAGTGAATGCACAAGACAAAGAGAAAATAGGGGCTGAACTCATCCTCTTATCAGGAGCCCCCTCCTGAGATAACCAACCCACTCTCACAATAACAGCATTAATCCATTTATAAGAACAGAGTCCTCATGACCTAATCAGCCCTTAAAAGTCCTACCTCTCAACATTGTTACAACGGGGATTAAGTTTCCAACACATAAACTTTGGGAGGTACATTGAAACCATAGCAGTCATATGGTTGGAATCACACAGTGTGTAGCCTTTTCAGTCAGGCTGCTTTTACTAAGAAATGTGAATATAAGTTTTCTCCATGTCTTTTTGTGACTAGGTAGCTCATTTCTTTTCATCACTGAATAATATTACCTTGTGTGGATGTATTACAATTTGTTTATCCATTCACCTATTGAAAGACATCTTGGTTGCTTTCAAGTTTTAGCAATTATGAATAAAACTGGTATAAAGGGCCGAGTGCGGTGGCTCATGTCTGTAATCTCAGCACTTTTGGAGGCTGAGGCGGACAGATCACGAGGTCAAGAGATCGAGACCACCCTGGCCAACATGGTGAAAACCCGTCTCCACTAAAAATACAAAAGTTATCCGGGCGCGGTGGCAGGCGCCTGTAGTCCCAGCTACTCGGGAGGCTGAGGCAGGGGAATCACTTGAACCCGGGAGGTGGAGGTTGCAGTGAGCCGAGATCAACCACTGCACTCCAGCCTGAGCAACAGAGCCAGACTCCGTCTCAATCAATCAATCAATCAATGCTATAAATATCTGTGTGCAGGTTTTTGTTTGGATACAAGTTTTCAACTCATTTGGCTAAATACTTAGGAGTGTGATTGCTGGATCCTAGGGTAAGACTATGTTTAGTTTCAGAAGAAACTGCGAAGGCCTCTTCCAAAGTGGCTGTACCGTTTTCCATTCTCATCAGCAATGAATGAAAGGTC
The DNA here is from genome assembly GCF_009828535.3 of Hylobates moloch. NCBI lineage: Eukaryota > Metazoa > Chordata > Mammalia > Primates > Hylobatidae > Hylobates > Hylobates moloch. Next base: position 3,697 of record NW_026657585.1, on the reverse strand, counting down.
CTGTTCCTCAAAGTCCTCACTAGTGTTTAGTGCTATCAATATTCTCCATCTTAGCCATTCTAATAAATGTATAATGGTTTTCCATTGTTTTAATTTATAATTCTCTAATGACATGATATTGAGCATATTTTCATATACTTATTTGCCATCAAGTATACTTCTTTGGTAAGATAATTGTTCAGATCTTTTTCCCACTTTTGAATCGGGTGGTTTTTTTTATTGTTAAGTTTAAAGGGTTTTTTATATGTGAGTATAAGAACTTTATCAAATATGTGTTTTACAAATATTTTCTCCCATATGTGGCTTGTCTTTTTATTCTCTTAAACTTATATCATATTTAATTGTTATAATTAAGTATAAGGTCCTGTAGGGTGGGATTTTGTCTTAGAAATGTTTTTGGTTAAATTTAATTAACTTGACAAGTTGAAGTCACATCAGACTTCAACTTCTGCTGCTGTCACAATTTCATCAGCAAAGTGTAGAACAGTTTAGTGCCCAGTTTTCAATGTTTGCCAACGGCTCAGCTATTCAAGAGTATATTTTAATATATAAAAAGATTATTTTTCCAAGTGTGTGTAAGTAAATAAAGGTGAATCATTTTAAGTTTGTAAATGACCAATATTTAATCTGCATGTAAAACTTCCTCATTATATAGTATACGAGATTAATATAATTCCTTCAGAAAAACCAAAAGAATTCTTAACTTTTAGCTTATCTTTTTTGTGGTTTTGATGGCTTCCAACAAAATTAGTGAAAATATCTTAACATTAATGTGACCTTTTCCAACAACCAAACTACTGAGTAAGTTTTTGTGGTACACAGGAAGTTATGGTTCTTGGGGTAAAATTCCAGAAAGTAAATGTGAAGAAAAACATGATAAAGTCCCAACAGAAAAGACTGAAAAATGTTTCCCAAAATGTCAGTCTTCTGGGATTTACTAACCAAATGAGAGTCCATGCAGTCTAGAAACTTGAAGTCACCTTTCTGAACAACTTGGATTAACCTTATCTTAAAAGTTATAAATTTAGTTATTAGTTTATTAATCTCCTTTCCATTAACAAAATTAGTTTGTTAATTTCCTTTCCTCATGGTGTAGCGTGAGCCAACTGGCAAATTATGTTTTTCACTACCTTGAAAATGTACAAAAATAATTTGTATTGTATATTAGACTATACATTTTCTGTTTTACTTTTAAAACATTTTCATTTTTTCCACAACCACTGGTGGAATAGATAAGGCAGTCATTATTTCTCGTCACTTATCTCACCTATTAGATATCTCTGCCAGAAGGTTCCATGAATCTCAGATTCAACATGATCATTTTTCCCGTCCCCAGAATCTGTTATATTTTTATATTCCCTTAATTAATGACATTAATATATATCCTGTTTTCTATGCTAGAATCTTCAAAGTTTTACTCACCTTCAAACCATCTTCTGATCTCTCTTTTCGTATCTCCAAGGCCATTCTCTATATTGCCTTCTAGTGTATAAATCTGATACCAATCTTTAGCCTCAAACTTTTGGCTATTGCCCAATTACCTATGTGAAGAAACGTAAACTCTTTTTAATGAAACATAAAGCCTTTCTTAAGCAGTCTTTGACAAATCTTTTCAACGTCTTCTTCTCCTCTAAACCAAAGTACAGTCTACATTCACTACATTAAACTCTCGCAATTCCCAAATACGAATTGTTTCTTTGATTAATATCTGCTATTTTTCTGTCTTTTTCTTTCCACCTCAAATGTTTCCTTTTCTGCAAAAGTTTTAAAGAATTTCTATGACATAATTTATATTTTCCTCTGTGTTCCCACATCATCTTATTCCATTGTATTGTAATTACATTTGTTGTTTTCCACCTACACTTTCAGTTCCTTGAGAATGAGAACCAAGCCATTGAATTTTGTGTTTCCATCAACTTTGCACAGTATCTAGCACAGGGTTTGCAGTGAACAAAGGCTGAACAAATGAAAGACTGAACAAACTAATGAATGATTTGCCAACACTTTGTTTACAATATAAAAAAATATTCTGCCTAAATAGCGAGGCTCTAGGATGAGATATTTCTTATGAATACTCTATATTTATTAATGTATTTACAAAATGCATATTATTAAGTACAAAGTTCTTTGTTTTTTTTAAAAGTAGCAAAGATGTATAATACCTAAACCCCATCTTCAGTGAGGAATATGGACTTTGGTAGGCAGATCCAGAAATAACAAACTCAAGTCGAAAGTAGTGGGTTCTGTGGCAGGGGTTTGCAATTCTGGGAGTTGAAAGGAGGACAAAATTACTTTCAGCTTCATAAGAAAACATGCCATTTGCTTTACTTATTACACTATCAGTACAATTTAGACAATAGAGAGGGTAAGAAAACACATTTTGTAAAGCACGCGGCAGAAGCAAAGGCTGGAGATAAGAATGGTTAGATGAATTGGCCATGACCAGATTGTGAAGGACATTAAATGTCAGGCTAAGAAGTCTGACATTTGTTCCATAAATCACAGGGAACTTTTAAGGTTTCTGGACAAAGATGTAACATGAATAAGTCTGTCCTTTAGGACAATTAATCTGGGATCAGCAGATAAGATGGACTGGAGAAGGAATAGACTAGTCATGGAGAGAACAAAATAGCAAAGTGTGAAGCACTCTTATTTGCAGCATTTTGATGTAATAGATACTTGTTGCTTTTGCCAGTAACTGCCATACTTTTTATCATCAGAACATTAGTGTTCTGTCCTCCAGAACAGAAATTCTGGAGTTTGTTTTAAGTTAGCCAGAAAGCAGACTATATTTTGATGGACTGGGTGCTGCCATGATGTGGCAGTACTCAGTTGCCAGGACCTTCCTATTGCAGCCTGAATATAGAGGCACTGTAAAGCATATGGAGCCCATAGCTAGATCTTAGTGACATTTTACAAGTCCTAAATCAAGCTCTGCTTTTATATCTTTGGAGTCATGTTGGTTGAAGTCAGTTTGGGGTAGGTTTTCTGCAATCAAAAGAATTTTTGTACACCCATTTGTGTCACTAACAATCCATATCATTGCATGAGACTAGATTTTGTGGATGAGGCATTTGAGAAGTTTCTTTTCATCCTTCAATCTTAAAGAAAGAACTTAAAATGAAAATAGTTCAAGGTTTAGCAGTAGGCAACAGTGGTATTTAATTCAGTCTATTTCATGAATAACAGTGACTAACAGATAACAAATGATTAATGAAAGTAAAGAGTTGTGTTGAGTTAAATAACATGGTATGCAAAAAACATTTGTAGGCTGTGAAACATAATACAAAAGTTAACTGTTAATACCATTTTTGTATTGATCTAATATTTATTGCCTCACCCATTGCCCATTGGAATTTGAAAAGTCTTTCTGTACACTTCCTGTACACATTCGGTTTCTTCATTGTCATTACACTGACTTGCCTTGTTTGTCCTTCTACTGCTTAAAGTAAAAAAAGAATCAGGTAAAACCCATTTTTTTTTTCTTTAGAGAATAAAAATGAATTCATCTTTTCTTAAAGCCCTTAAGAAAACATCAACCTAACAATGGACGCCTTTATTGCTGGGTGTTTTTACTCATGATTTATCCTCTTCAAACCTTGGTTTTCTATTTGACTGGCAGTTTTAAAGCATTCTCCACCTTTATCTAACATTGCCCTATATTTTAAAAGTGATTTCAGCCGGGCGTGGTGGCTCA